>NC_134273.1:1008139-1310299 GCF_031893055.1 Leptodactylus fuscus | reverse complement strand
ACACGTACGGGGGAAGGGTGGGCGCGCCGCTCATTGTGCTGCCGACGGACGACCACAAATCCCATTTTGCAATTGTCTGCGGTAACCAAACCCCTAACAAAGAGGCGCGGGGGACAAAGTTCAGCAGCAAACTACTTCCTGCAGTGGGCTGAAGATGAAAGGCGCTCACTGGCGGGATGTCTCGTGTACAATGGCCTCCTTTGATGGCGCGTTCCCATTTAGCAGAGTTTTTTCCTCATCCTTCTAGGGCAGGACGCTCTTTCTCTGGCGTACCGCCGGCGCCCCCTGAGCAGTGGGGATTCATTTAGCAGGTGATATAACAAAGAGGCGAGAAGTTAGACTCGACACAGAAGTGCGGCCGAAAGCCCACAAAAGACAGGAGCAAGGAGTAAGCCGGCAGAGCAGAAAGCAGCGGGAGCCGCCGCCGCCGAACGCCGCAAAACGAATTACCCGTACTCATTAAAAATGACAAGTAAAAATAGGATCACTTAACAGACACTTGTTACCTATTGAATTACACGCCGCAAGATCACAGGTAACGCCGCAGCCTAAATTTCCGCAGCATCACAAGGCCGCAGAGACGGGAGCTTCGGCACCTATTCACCGCGACCGGCTGCCACTTTGATTCTTACAAAGCTCAGTGGACTCGCGCCGTGTGAATAATTAGACAAGGAGTAAATGGCCACTACCCGACCGGCCGAGACGCCGCCATTTAAATGCTCCGCGCCTCAGTGTCAGGGACGCGGCTCAGTGCAGCATGAAAGCGCCGTCTATGGCGGGTAATCAGCACAGACTGAACCTCGCTACCTGCAGAAGACTGCAACGTCTCCGGCTCGCATCAAAGAGCGCAACGGTGACAACAGCAATCATCTCCGACTGTACCGAGAGCACGAACACACAGAGACAACCGCATGAAGAGCAACTACACCGTACAACAATAAGAGATGTGATCAGTAACTACACCGTATACCAAGAGGAGACATGAAGAGCAACTACACCGTACAACAATAAGAGATGTGATCAGTAACTACACCGTATACCAAGAGGAGACATGAAGAGCAACTACACCGTACAACAATAAGAGATGTGATCAGTAACTACACCGTATACCAAGAGGAGACAAAGAGCAACTACACCGTATAGCAAGAGGAGATATGAAGAGCAACTACACCGTACAACAATAAGAGATGTGATCAGTAACTACACCGTATACCAAGAGGAGACATGAAGAGCAACTACACCGTACAACAATAAGTGACACCATCAGCAACTACACCGTACAACAATAAGAGATGTGATCAGTAACTACACCGTATACCAAGAGGAGACATGAAGAGCAACTACACCGTACAACAATAAGAGATGTGATCAGTAACTACACCGTATACCAAGAGGAGACATAAAGAGCAACTACACCGTACAACAATAAGTGACACCATCAGCAACTACACCGTACAAGTGACATGAAGAGCAACTACACCGTACAACAATAAGTGACATCATCAGCAACTACACCGTATACCAAGAGGAGACATAAATAGCAACTACACCATATACCAGAGGACACATGAAGAGCAACTACACCGTACAACAATAAGAGATGTGATCAGTAACTACACCGTATACCAAGAGGAGACATGAAGAGCAACTACACCGTACAATAATAAGTGACACCATCAGCAACTACACCGTACAATAATAAGTGACACCATCAGCAACTACACCGTACAACAATAAGTGACATGAAGAGCAACTACACCGTACAACAATAAGAGATGTGATCAGTAACTACACCGTACAACAATAAGAGATGTGATCAGTAACTACACCGTACAACAATAAGTGACATCATCAGCAACTACACTGTACAACAATAAGTGACATCATCAGCAACTACACTGTACAACAATAAGTGACATCATCAGCAACTACATCATATACCAGAGGAGACACCGTACAATAGGAGATGTGATCAGTAACTACACCGTATACCAATAAGAGACGAGAGACGCGACTACACCGTATACCAATAGGAGACGAGAGACGCGACTACACCGTATACCAATAGGAGACGAGAGACGCGACTACACCGTATACCAATAGGAGACGAGAGACGCGACTACACCGTATACCAATAGGAGACACGAAGAGCAACTACACTGTATACCAATAACCACCACATAGCAATACTCCCATGTATACCACCTGACCTCTGTGTACGCTATAGACTGCTGCCATCTATCTGCAGACTCTATAGACTGCTACTGCCTCTCTGGACAGGTATACACAGCGCTCTATCCTCTGCACGCTCTATAGAGTGCTGCCGCCATCTCTGGACAGGTATACACAGCGCTCTATCCTCTGCACGCTCTATAGAGTGCTGCCGCCATCTCTGGACAGGTATACACAGCGCTCTATCCTCTGCACGCTCTATAGAGTGCTGCCGCCACCTCTGGACAGGTATACACAGCGCTCTATCCTCTGCACCCTCTATAGAGTGCTGCCGCCATCTCTGGACAGGTATACACAGCGCTCTATCCTCTGCACGCTCTATAGAGTGCTGCCGCCATCTCTGGACAGGTATACACAGCGCTCTATCCTCTGCACGCTCTATAGAGTGCTGCCGCCATCTCTGGACAGGTATACACAGCGCTCTATCCTCTGCACGCTCTATAGAGTGCTGCCGCCATCTCTGGACAGGTATACACAGCGCTCTATCCTCTGCACCCTCTATAGAGTGCTGCCGCCATCTCTGGACAGGTATACACAGCGCTCTATCCTCTGCACGCTCTATAGAGTGCTGCCGCCATCTCTGGAGAGGTATACACAGGGCTCTATCCTCTGCACGCTCTATAGAGTGCTGCCGCCATCTCTGGACAGGTATACACAGCGCTCTATCCTCTGCACGCTCTATAGAGTGCTGCCGCCATCTCTGGACAGGTATACACAGCGCTCTATCCTCTGCACGCTCTATAGAGTGCTGCCGCCACCTCTGGACAGGTATACACAGCGCTCTATCCTCTGCACCCTCTATAGAGTGCTGCCGCCATCTCTGGACAGGTATACACAGCGCTCTATCCTCTGCACGCTCTATAGAGTGCTGCCGCCATCTCTGGACAGGTATACACAGCGCTCTATCCTCTGCACGCTCTATAGAGTGCTGCCGCCATCTCTGGACAGGTATACACAGCGCTCTATCCTCTGCACGCTCTATAGAGTGCTGCCGCCATCTCTGGACAGGTATACACAGCGCTCTATCCTCTGCACCCTCTATAGAGTGCTGCCGCCATCTCTGGACAGGTATACACAGCGCTCTATCCTCTGCACCCTCTATAGAGTGCTGCCGCCATCTCTGGACAGGTATACACAGCGCTCTATCCTCTGCACGCTCTATAGAGTGCTGCCGCCATCTCTGGAGAGGTATACACAGGGCTCTATCCTCTGCACGCTCTATAGAGTGCTGTCGCCATCTCTGGACAGGTATACACAGGGCTCTATCCTCTGCACGCTCTATAGAGTGCTGTCGCCATCTCTGGACAGGTATACACAGCGCTCTATCCTCTGCACGCTCTATAGAGTGCTGTCGCCATCTCTGGACAGGTATACACAGCGCTGTATCCTCTGCACGCTCTATAGAGTGCTGCCGCCACCTCTGGACAGGTATACACAGCGCTCTATCCTCTGCACGCTCTATAGAGTGCTGCCGCCATCTCTGGACAGGTATACACAGCGCTCTATCCTCTGCACGCTCTATAGAGTGCTGCCGCCACCTCTGGACAGGTATACACAGCGCTCTATCCTCTGCACGCTCTATAGAGTGCTGCCGCCATCTCTGGACAGGTATACACAGCGCTCTATCCTCTGCACGCTCTATAGAGTGCTGCCGCCATCTCTGGACAGGTATACACAGCGCTCTATCCTCTGCACGCTCTATAGAGTGCTGCCGCCATCTCTGGAGAGGTATACACAGGGCTCTATCCTCTGCACGCTCTATAGAGTGCTGTCGCCATCTCTGGACAGGTATACACAGGGCTCTATCCTCTGCACGCTCTATAGAGTGCTGTCGCCATCTCTGGACAGGTATACACAGCGCTCTATCCTCTGCACGCTCTATAGAGTGCTGTCGCCATCTCTGGACAGGTATACACAGCGCTGTATCCTCTGCACGCTCTATAGAGTGCTGCCGCCACCTCTGGACAGGTATACACAGCGCTCTATCCTCTGCACGCTCTATAGAGTGCTGCCGCCATCTCTGGACAGGTATACACAGCGCTCTATCCTCTGCACGCTCTATAGAGTGCTGCCGCCACCTCTGGACAGGTATACACAGCGCTCTATCCTCTGCACGCTCTATAGAGTGCTGCCGCCATCTCTGGACAGGTATACACAGCGCTCTATCCTCTGCACGCTCTATAGAGTGCTGCCGCCATCTCTGGACAGGTATACACAGCGCTCTATCCTCTGCACGCTCTATAGAGTGCTGCCGCCATCTCTGGACAGGTATACACAGCGCTCTATCCTCTGCAGGCTCTATAGAGTGCTGCCGCCATCTCTGGACAGGTATACACAGCGCTCTATCCTCTGCACGCTCTATAGAGTGCTGCCGCCACCTCTGGACAGGTATACACAGCGCTCTATCCTCTGCACGCTCTATAGAGTGCTGTCGCCACCTCTGGACAGGTATACACAGCGCTCTATCCTCTGCACGCTCTATAGAGTGCTGCCGCCACCTCTGGACAGGTATACACAGCGCTCTATCCTCTGCACGCTCTATAGAGTGCTGCCGCCATCTCTGGACAGGTATACACAGCGCTCTATCCTCTGCACGCTCTATAGAGTGCTGCCGCCATCTCTGGACAGGTATACACAGCGCTCTATCCTCTGCACGCTCTATAGAGTGCTGCCGCCATCTCTGGACAGGTATACACAGCGCTCTATCCTCTGCACGCTCTATAGAGTGCTGCCGCCATCTCTGGACAGGTATACACAGCGCTCTATCCTCTGCACGCTCTATAGAGTGCTGCCGCCATCTCTGGACAGGTATACACAGCGCTCTATCCTCTGCACGCTCTATAGAGTGCTGCCGCCATCTCTGGACAGGTATACACAGCGCTCTATCCTCTGCACGCTCTATAGAGTGCTGCCGCCATCTCTGGACAGGTATACACAGCGCTCTATCCTCTGCACGCTCTATAGAGTGCTGCCGCCATCTCTGGACAGGTATACACAGCGCTCTATCCTCTGCACGCTCTATAGAGTGCTGCCGCCACCTCTGGACAGGTATACACAGCGCTCTATCCTCTGCACGCTCTATAGAGTGCTGTCGCCATCTCTGGACAGGTATACACAGCGCTCTATCCTCTGCACGCTCTATAGAGTGCTGCCGCCACCTCTGGACAGGTATACACAGCGCTCTATCCTCTGCACGCTCTATAGAGTGCTGCCGCCATCTCTGGACAGGTATACACAGCGCTCTATCCTCTGCACGCTCTATAGAGTGCTGCCGCCATCTCTGGACAGGTATACACAGCGCTCTATCCTCTGCACGCTCTATAGAGTGCTGCCGCCATCTCTGGACAGGTATACACAGCGCTCTATCCTCTGCACGCTCTATAGAGTGCTGCCGCCATCTCTGGACAGGTATACACAGCGCTCTATCCTCTGCACCCTCTATAGAGTGCTGCCGCCATCTCTGGACAGGTATACACAGCGCTCTATCCTCTGCACGCTCTATAGAGTGCTGCCGCCATCTCTGGACAGGTATACACAGCGCTCTATCCTCTGCATGCTCTATAGAGTGCTGCCGCCATCTCTGGACAGGTATACACAGCGCTCTATCCTCTGCACGCTCTATAGAGTGCTGCCGCCATCTCTGGACAGGTATACACAGCGCTCTATCCTCTGCACGCTCTATAGAGTGCTGCCGCCATCTCTGGACAGGTATACACAGCGCTCTATCCTCTGCACACTCTATAGAGTGCTGCCGCCACCTCTGGACAGGTATACACAGCGCTCTATCCTCTGCACGCTCTATAGAGTGCGGTTGCCGTCTCTTTGGCCACTTCCCTCTTTCCTCCGCCCTCTAAATATAATCAATTAATCTTTCCACTAATTTTTCTCTGGCGCGCTGCGCTCTCTTCCGCGTGGAGAGACTTCATTGGCTCCCGGGAGCCGGAGTATATTTTAATTTTGCCATCATTAAGAAAATGTTGTGATTTATGCGGCGGCGATGGCGGCTGTCACACTAATATCTATAGGATGGAGCCGGCCGCGGCGATTCATCTTAAAGAGTGATGACGGCTGATTGCTCTCTATGCAGAATGTATTAGGAGTAAATGAGCAGTCTATTACTCACACCGCGCCCCTCATCTGTTAGGTAAGCTCCGTTAGCTAAACACATTTGGAGATGGCGTCACACTGGGTGACCGCAGTGCCCGGCCGTCAGCACAAAATAATTAACCCCAAACGCAAGAAAGAGCCAAATGTGAAGCACAGTCAGCAATAACAGGACAGGTAACCCAAAAAGTGTCAGCCAAATGGATCTAACTGTACCCTGTAATACCCCAAAATATAATCATCAACACCCTCCAATACCTGTACAAAGCTACATACATTACATTACTTATCCTGTATTATACTCCAGAGCTGCGCTCACTATTCTGCTGGTACAGTCACTGTGTACATACATTACATTACTTATCCTGTATTATATTCCAGAGCTGCGCTCACTATTCTGCTGGTACAGTCACTGTGTACATACATTACATTACTTATCCTGTATTATATTCCAGAGCTGCGCTCACTATTCTGCTGGTGCAGTCACTGTGTACATACATTACATTACTTATCCTGTATTATACTCCAGAGCTGCGCTCACTATTCTGCTGGTACAGTCACTGTGTACATACATTACATTACTTATCCTGTATTATACTCCAGAGCTGCGCTCACTATTCTGCTGGTACAGTCACTGTGTACATACATTACATTACTTATCCTGTATTATATTCCAGAGCTGCGCTCACTATTCTGCTGGTGCAGTCACTGTGTACATACATTACATTACTTATCCTGTATTATACTCCAGAGCTGCGCTCACTATTCTGCTGGTGCAGTCACTGTGTACATACATTACATTACTTATCCTGTATTATATTCCAGAGCTGCGCTCACTATTCTGCTGGTGCAGTCACTGTGTACATACATTACATTACTTATCCTGTATTATACTCCAGAGCTGCGCTCACTATTCTGCTGGTGCAGTCACTGTATACATACATTACATTACTTATCCTGTATTATACTCCAGAGCTGCGCTCACTATTCTGCTGGTGGAGTCACTGTGTACATACATTACTTATCCTGTATTATACTCCAGAGCTGCGCTCACTATTCTGCTGGTACAGTCACTGTGTACATACATTACATTACTTATCCTGTATTATATTCCAGAGCTGCGCTCACTATTCTGCTGGTGCAGTCACTGTGTACATACATTACATTACTTATCCTGTATTATACTCCAGAGCTGCGCTCACTATTCTGCTGGTGCAGTCACTGTATACATACATTACATTACTTATCCTGTATTATACTCCAGAGCTGCGCTCACTATTCTGCTGGTGGAGTCACTGTGTACATACATTACTTATCCTGTAATATACTCCAGAGCTGCGCTCACTATTCTGCTGGTACAGTCACTGTATACATACATTACATTACTTATCCTGTATTATACTCCAGAGCTGCGCTCACTATTCTGCTGGTGCAGTCACTGTGTACATACATTACATTACTTATCCTGTATTATACTCCAGAGCTGCGCTCACTATTCTGCTGGTACAGTCACTGTGTACATACATTACATTACTTATCCTGTATTATACTCCAGAGCTGCGCTCACTATTCTGCTGGTGCAGTCACTGTGTATATACATTACATTACTTATCCTGTATTATACCCCAGAGCTGCGCTCACTATTCTGCTGGTGGAGTCACTGTGTACATACATTACTTATCCTGTATTATACTCCAGAGCTGCGCTCACTATTCTGCTGGTACAGTCACTGTATATACATTACATTACTTATCCTGTATTATACTCCAGAGCTGCGCTCACTATTCTGCTGGTACAGTCACTGTGTACATACATTACATTACTTATCCTGTATTATACTCCAGAGCTGCGCTCACTAATCTGCTGGTGCAGTCACTGTGTACATACATTACATTACTTATCCTGTATTATACTCCAGAGCTGCGCTCACTATTCTGCTGGTGCAGTCACTGTGTACATACATTACTTATCCTGTATTATACTCCAGAGCTGCGCTCACTATTCTGCTGGTGCAGTCACTGTGTACATACATTACATTACTTATCCTGTATTATACTCCAGAGCTGCGCTCACTAATCTGCTGGTGCAGTCACTGTGTACATACATTACATTACTTATCCTGTATTATACTCCAGAGCTGCGCTCACTATTCTGCTGGTGCAGTCACTGTGTACATACATTACTTATCCTGTATTATACTCCAGAGCTGCGCTCACTATTCTGCTGGTGCAGTCACTGTGTACATACATTACTTATCCTGTATTATACTCCAGAGCTGCGCTCACTATTCTGCTGGTGCAGTCACTGTGTACATACATTACATTACTTATCCTGTATTATACTCCAGAGCTGCGCTCACTATTCTGCTGGTGCAGTCACTGTGTACATACATTACATTACTTATCCTGTATTATACTCCAGAGCTGCGCTCACTATTCTGCTGGTACAGTCACTGTGTACATACATTACATTACTTATCCTGTATTATATTCCAGAGCTGCGCTCACTATTCTGCTGGTGCAGTCACTGTGTACATACATTACATTACTTATCCTGTATTATACTCCAGAGCTGCGCTCACTATTCTGCTGGTACAGTCACTGTGTACATACATTACATTACTTATCCTGTATTATACTCCAGAGCTGCGCTCACTATTCTGCTGGTACAGTCACTGTGTACATACATTACATTACTTATCCTGTATTATATTCCAGAGCTGCGCTCACTATTCTGCTGGTGCAGTCACTGTGTACATACATTACATTACTTATCCTGTATTATACTCCAGAGCTGCGCTCACTATTCTGCTGGTGCAGTCACTGTGTACATACATTACATTACTTATCCTGTATTATATTCCAGAGCTGCGCTCACTATTCTGCTGGTGCAGTCACTGTGTACATACATTACATTACTTATCCTGTATTATACTCCAGAGCTGCGCTCACTATTCTGCTGGTGCAGTCACTGTATACATACATTACATTACTTATCCTGTATTATACTCCAGAGCTGCGCTCACTATTCTGCTGGTGGAGTCACTGTGTACATACATTACTTATCCTGTATTATATTCCAGAGCTGCGCTCACTATTCTGCTGGTGCAGTCACTGTGTACATACATTACATTACTTATCCTGTATTATACTCCAGAGCTGCGCTCACTATTCTGCTGGTACAGTCACTGTGTACATACATTACATTACTTATCCTGTATTATATTCCAGAGCTGCGCTCACTATTCTGCTGGTGCAGTCACTGTGTACATACATTACATTACTTATCCTGTATTATACTCCAGAGCTGCGCTCACTATTCTGCTGGTGCAGTCACTGTATACATACATTACATTACTTATCCTGTATTATACTCCAGAGCTGCGCTCACTATTCTGCTGGTGGAGTCACTGTGTACATACATTACTTATCCTGTAATATACTCCAGAGCTGCGCTCACTATTCTGCTGGTACAGTCACTGTATACATACATTACATTACTTATCCTGTATTATACTCCAGAGCTGCGCTCACTATTCTGCTGGTGCAGTCACTGTGTACATACATTACATTACTTATCCTGTATTATACTCCAGAGCTGCGCTCACTATTCTGCTGGTACAGTCACTGTGTACATACATTACATTACTTATCCTGTATTATACTCCAGAGCTGCGCTCACTATTCTGCTGGTGCAGTCACTGTGTATATACATTACATTACTTATCCTGTATTATACCCCAGAGCTGCGCTCACTATTCTGCTGGTGGAGTCACTGTGTACATACATTACTTATCCTGTATTATACTCCAGAGCTGCGCTCACTATTCTGCTGGTACAGTCACTGTATATACATTACATTACTTATCCTGTATTATACTCCAGAGCTGCGCTCACTATTCTGCTGGTACAGTCACTGTGTACATACATTACATTACTTATCCTGTATTATACTCCAGAGCTGCGCTCACTAATCTGCTGGTGCAGTCACTGTGTACATACATTACATTACTTATCCTGTATTATACTCCAGAGCTGCGCTCACTATTCTGCTGGTGCAGTCACTGTGTACATACATTACTTATCCTGTATTATACTCCAGAGCTGCGCTCACTATTCTGCTGGTACAGTCACTGTGTACATACATTACTTATCCTGTATTATACTCCAGAGCTGCGCTCACTATTCTGCTGGTGCAGTCACTGTGTACATACATTACATTACTTATCCTGTATTATACTCCAGAGCTGCGCTCACTATTCTGCTGGTGCAGTCACTGTGTACATACATTACATTACTTATCCTGTATTATACTCCAGAGCTGCGCTCACTAATCTGCTGGTGCAGTCACTGTGTACATACATTACATTACTTATCCTGTATTATACTCCAGAGCTGCGCTCACTATTCTGCTGGTGCAGTCACTGTGTACATACATTACTTATCCTGTATTATACTCCAGAGCTGCGCTCACTATTCTGCTGGTGCAGTCACTGTGTACATACATTACTTATCCTGTATTATACTCCAGAGCTGCGCTCACTATTCTGCTGGTGCAGTCACTGTGTACATACATTACATTACTTATCCTGTATTATACTCCAGAGCTGCGCTCACTATTCTGCTGGTGCAGTCACTGTGTACATACATTACATTACTTATCCTGTATTATACTCCAGAGCTGCGCTCACTATTCTGCTGGTACAGTCACTGTGTACATACATTACATTACTTATCCTGTATTATACCCCAGAGCTGCGCTCACTATTCTGCTGGTACAGTCACTGTGTACATACATTACATTACTTATCCTGAATTATACTCCAGAGCTGCGCTCACTATTCTGCTGGTACAGTCACTGTGTACATACATTACATTACTTATCCTGTATTATACCCCAGAGCTGCGCTCACTATTCTTGGTATTGGTCAGGTGAATGTTCTCTCACGCTGTACATTTTGGATAGACCCCCTTGTGCTGCCCCTCAGTCCCTGGAGCTGACACAGTGGACAGGATCTCCCCTTATCGGATTGTGTTGTCAGTTTTCGGGCCCTGACACCTGGTCCCCGCGGTCCTGCAGACGTTGCGCTCGCTCAGATAATTACACCCGTCTCTTCTGATTTAGGGACTCCGGCTCCCTCCGCTCTGTAATAAACAACTGCTTAAGCTGCACAGGAGAGTCATAAATACCCGGGAGGAGACAAAGTGCAGGATCAGCGCAACGTAGAGGACGGCGACCGGCTGCAACACTGTGACAGAACAACTGCTGCATACAGATATAGGGGGGAGGCGGCCGCTACATCCCGACTATTCCGCACTCATTGCTGTGCTGATTGTTAAATTTTGACACAAAGCTCCAAATCCCCTGCACAAGTATAGAGATTGGGGACAACTCTCTGCAGCCAGCACTAGGGGGAGCTCCGGACATCTCATGGAGGTGAATGTGCTGATTGTATGCAGTGTGCTCCCCCTGGTGGAGGCTGCAGGAAGCAGAGATATAACTACTGGTCAGTGCAGGAGGTTTGGAGCAGTGTATCAGAGACAAGTCTGCCAAACATAATCCATACCTGCCCCCTGGTGAGCACGGTGGCCGTACATTAGTGGTCGTCTCCTCCACCATTGTCGCCATGTTTACGAGCGGTGTCAGGCGGTGATGTCATATGTCACAGGATCAGACTCTCAATGTCACCATATGACTGAACAGCAATATTACAGATGTGTCAGTGTAATACGTTATGTCGCCTTCTATTCAGGAGCCCAGAACAGTGCAGAGGGGGCGGAGCCTCAGTGCACCCCATAGACAGCACCATCAGCAGTATATTTACATGTTGCGCTCACACCATTACAAGGACGCTCTCGTAACCGCCCCACGCCACGGCCACATGTCCAGATTCCGCCAATCATGCTGCGCACTTGCGGGGAGAAGTTATTTTAGGCTGGTGAGCTCGATCTAACGCCTCATGTCGGCTCTACTTCATCAGGCCGAGTCGCCGACATGGGTCAGATTTAACCGTCTGAGCGCCGCAGTGTTAATGAGGGTAAAGCTCAAGTGTCAGGATCAGAAAGAATCAGGAAAATGGATTCACCCCAAGGAAACAGCCCCTCCAATCTCAGCCTCCAGGAGCCCCTCATATGGGGCGGAGAAACGGGGGAGGGGAGGGGAGGGGAGGAAGAAGAACAGGATGAAACGGGAAGGAAAAAAAAAAAAGAAGGAAAAAGCACAAATATGGCAGAAACTATGGACAACAATATCAACAGGGATGAGGGATCCATTTATAGAGTACCTATGTATAATCTGTATGTAGTGAGTGCCCCCTAGTGGTGACTGTATAATCTGTATGTAGTGAGCTCCTCCTAGTGGTGACTGTATAATCTGTATGTAGTGAGTGCCCCCTAGTGGTGACTGTATAATCTGTATGTAGTGAGCTCCCCCTAGTGGTGACTGTATAATCTGTATGTAGTGAGCTCCCCCTAGTGGTGACTGTATAATCTGTATGTAGTGAGCTCCCTCTAGTGGTGACTGTATAATCTGTGTGTAGTGAGCTCCCCCTAGTGGTGACTGTATAATCTGTATGTAGTGAGCTCCCCCTAGTGGTGACTGTATAATCTGTATGTAGTGAGCTCCCCCTAGTGGTGACTGTATAATCTGTATGTAGTGAGCTCCCCCTAGTGGTGACTGTATAATCTGTATGTAGTGAGCTCCCCCTAGTGGTGACTGTATAATCTGTATGTAGTGAGCTCCCCCTAGTGGTGACTGTATAATCTGTATGTAGTGAGCTCCCCCTAGTGGTGACTGTATAATCTTTATGTAGTGAGCTCCCCCTAGTGGTGACTGTATAATCTGTATATAGTGAGCTCCCTCTAGTGGTGACTGTATAATCTGTATGTAGTGAGCTCCCTCTAGTGGTGACTGTATATACTGTATGTAGTGAGCTCCCCCTAGTGGTGACTGTATATACTGTATGTAGTGAGCTCCCCCTAGTGGTGACTGTATAATCTGTATGTAGTGAGCTCCTCCTAGTGGTGACTGTATAATCTGTGTGTAGTGAGTTCCTCCTAGTGGTGACTGTGTAATCTGTATGTAGTGAGCTCCCCCTAGTGGTGACTGTATAATCTGTATGTAGTGAGCTCCTCCTAGTGGTGACTGTATAATCTGTATGTAGTGAGCTCCTCCTAGTGGTGACTGTATATACTGTATGTAGTGAGCTCCTCCTAGTGGTGACTGTATAATCTGTATGTAGTGAGCTCCTCCTAGTGGTGACTGTATATACTGTATGTAGTGAGCTCCCCCTAGTGGTGACTGTATAATCTGTATGTAGTGAGCTCCTCCTAGTGGTGACTGTATAATCTGTGTGTAGTGAGTTCCTCCTAGTGGTGACTGTGTAATCTGTATGTAGTGAGCTCCCCCTAGTGGTGACTGTATAATCTGTATATAGTGAGCTCCCTCTAGTGGTGACTGTATAATCTGTATGTAGTGAGCTCCCTCTAGTGGTGACTGTATAATCTGTGTGTAGTGAGTTCCTCCTAGTGGTGACTGTGTAATCTGTATGTAGTGAGCTCCCCCTAGTGGTGACTGTATAATCTGTATGTAGTGAGCTCCTCCTAGTGGTGACTGTATAATCTCTATGTAGTGAGCTCCTCCTAGTGGTGACTGTGTAATCTGTATGTAGTGAGCTCCCCCTAGTGGTGACTGTATAATCTGTATGTAGTGAGCTCCTCCTAGTGGTGACTGTATAATCTGTATGTAGTGAGCTCCCCCTAGTGGTGACTGTATATACTGTATGTACTGAGCTCCCCCTAGTGGTGACTGTACAATCTGTATGTACTGAGCTCCCCCTAGTGGTGACTGTATAATCTGTATGTAGTGAGCTCCTCCTAGTGGTGACTGTATAATCTGTATGTAGTGAGCTCCTCCTAGTGGTGACTGTATAATCTGTATGTAGTGAGCTCCTCCTAGTGGTGACTGTATAATCTGTATGTAGTGAGCTCCTCCTAGTGGTGATTGTATAATCTGTATGTAGTGAGCTCCCCCTAGTGGTGACTGTATAATCTGTATGTAGTGAGCTCCTCCTAGTGGTGACTGTATAACCTGTATGTAGTGAGCTCCCCCTAGTGGTGACTGTATAACCTGTATGTAGTGAGCTCCTCCTAGTGGTGACTGTATAATCTGTATGTAGTGAGCTCCTCCTAGTGGTGACTGTATAATCTGTATGTAGTGAGCTCCCCCTAGTGGTGACTGTATAATCTGTATGTAGTGAGCTCCCTCTAGTGGTGACTGTATAATCTGTATGTAGTGAGCTCCCCCTAGTGGTGACTGTATAATCTGTATGTAGTGAGCTCCTCCTAGTAGTGACTGTATAATCTGTATGTAGTGAGCGTCCCCTAGTGGTGACTGTATAATCTGTATGTAGTGAGCTCCCTCTAGTGGTGGCTGTATAATCTGTATGTAGTGAGCTCCCCCTAGTGGTGACTGTATAATCTGTATGTAGTGAGCTCCCTCTAGTGGTGACTGTATAATCTGTATGTAGTGAGCTCCCCCTAGTGGTGACTGTATAATCTGTATGTAGTGAGCTCCCTCTAGTGGTGACTGTATAATCTGTATGTAGTGAGCTCCTCCTAGTGGTGACTGTATAATCTGTATGTAGTGAGCTCCCTCTAGTGGTGGCTGTATAATCTGTATGTAGTGAGCTCCTCCTAGTGGTGACTGTATAATCTGTGTGTAGTGAGCTCCTCCTAGTGGTGGCTGTATAATCTGTATGTAGTGACTATAATGGTATGGATGGGGTGTAGGTGGGTTTGGGGATCCTTGTAAAGATCCAATGCACTACTGATAAGTGATTGGGTGAGAGGACACATGTGACATCATTACGTACCCTCTGGCTGCGCAGCGTCACCCCTGCTGATTTGAAGTCTGGAAATCGGATACCGGCGGTTTCGGGCACGGCCTGCAAAATAAAAGAGAACCCTGGGTGAAGTCAGAGAAGACCCAGCTACAATCCTCAGCGCCTGAGCTTCACTGCACTAGACAAATGGACGACAATAGGAAATTTACATCTGATGTGATCTGAGCAAGCTGGCGGAGCTGTAAGTCAGGAGTCTAAGAAAGCTGGGTGACCACCCCGGTGGCAATAATAGCAGTAAAGCTGGCGGTCACCCAGCAGCAGAAATGTCTGAGAAATGGCCTGACAGGAGGTGACCCCCCATAATACCAGCGTCCGATATCACAACATTTAGGAGGGAGATGGAGGGTCTTCTATACAAACATGAGCTCAGCGGCGCCCCCACCCTGCACAGGCAGGTACACGGCCTATAGATAGTTTCTAATAATATCATCTACGGCCTCAAACTATCCCAATTTCCTCGGCGTCCCCGTCCTAACAGCTCTCTGCATGAAGGACACCATTAACCCATGAGCGCCTGTAGTGGGGCGGTGGACGGGACCCAGGAAAAAGCCCTAAAGCAGCGCAACGTCACTTGGCTCAATAGCTGTTTGATTGCAACCATTAAACACCCAGAAGAAGCGGGGCCCGGGGGAGCGGCTACGTCCTTGCTATTGATTCAAGGTTTCCTGATTGCCCCCTGAGCGTAAACACAGCAGCAGAGAGGGCACTTAGCATGCAGGCGGCACAAGGGCGGCCTGACACTTCTCAATGATTTTACGCCAGGACCCATCAGTGAGGAGTCGTCGCCTGCAGACACGCGCGAGGTGTTAATTCCAGTTATTTGCAAAAACAAATACGAGACAACGCAGCACATGCAATTAAACCAGGGAAGGGCGCACAAGGAACCCGCAATATAAGTGTCACGCCCGCCGCCACTGCTTATGGTGTGATACGCGCCCATTGTGCAGGCGGCGCAGACTTTACATAGGGGCAGTAATGTGCAGGACCCCGGCAGATTGGGGCCTGCACTAGAACTAGTCCGGAGAATCTAATAGGGGGGTGACAATGGGCCAATAATGGGAGGGGGCTTAGTGGGGGTCCTTGTGAGTGCAGACATGTAACAGCAGGTAGTAGGAGCTCCTATCAATGGGAGGGGGGCCGGGGACCGATAGCCATTTTGTACAGAACCTTTTTGCCCCTTTATGCTTTCCTCGTCTTTCGTGGCGAGTGGACAAGATGGGCGAGTTATATCAGATCGGCAGGGGTCTAACACCCAGGACCCCCACAGATCAGCTGTCACTGTGCCAGATAACATGTAATAAATCCCGGCCCACCCAAGGTGTCTTATAGAGGAAGGGAATCCAGAGATGTAATGCACAAGAACATTTAAAGGAGTTGTGTCCCCCCCCCCCCCCCCCCCAGGCCATTACAATGACGTCACTCTGAAGCAGGCAGCCGCCATGTTTGTCATGTCCACCCCATTGTGAGCGGATTCTTACTGGTTTCTCGGTTTCCTTCTTTTGGGGCAGCTTCTTCTTGGTGGCTTTCCTCTCGGCGCGGCGCAGTTCGGTGGTGGTATCGGCGGCGGTGATGAGTTTCTGGAGGTCTTGAGCTTTCTTCTCTCTTTCCTTCTTCCTACTCTCAATTTTCCGCAGCTCTTGGATGAGATATTCCTCCTCTGACACCTGCAGGAAGAAACCGGAATCAGACGCCTGACAACACTGAGCAAAGGGCCCCACCTAGTGTGCACAGCGTGCATTACACCCTATGAGTGGCAGTGATGGTACGGTCTGGCAGTTATATACATGTACATCACCTGCGGTACTCATCGCCCGGGTATACGCCCCGCAGTCCCTGGGGCCACACCCTGACTGCGCCTATACAAATGTACCAAACTCTCCGCTGTAGGAAGGCATTGATGGGATTTATAAAGATGGATGTAATAGTCTCCGCTCATAGAGGCAGAGTGATAGGGCCACAGCTAAAGACACGGGGCCCCATTACCAACACGGTCTAATGGGAGACTGGCCTTACTGTCCATGTGGCCAATCACAGCACAGCTTTCATACACGGAACTGGCCTGAAGAAATGAAAGCTATGCTCTGATTGGCTAATATGGAGTGAGGCTACGGCCCAACAGCCCTCTGATTACTGAGGTTGTGTCCTATAGATCACCCAGCATGCTCCACCCCAGAATACCCCCCCCCCCCCCCCGAAGGAAGATTACATCATCAGCGCTGCACTACAAATGTCCGCTGCCCACCCTACACGGGCTGCTCCACCCCCCACTGCCCTCCCTACACGGGCTGCCCCACTGCCCTCCCTACACGGGCTGCCCCACGCCCCACTACCCTCCGTACACGGTCCGCCCCACTGCCCTCCCTACACGGGCTGCCCCACCCCCCACTGCTCTCCCTACACGGGCCGCTCCACGCCCCACTACCCTCCGTACACGGTCCGCCCCACCCCCCACTGCCCTCCCTACACGGGCCGCTCCACGCCCCACTACCCTCCGTACATGGTCCGCCCCACTGCCCTCCCTACACGGGCTGCCCCACGCCCCACTACCCTCCGTACACGGTCCGCCCCACTACCCTCCGTACACGGGCTGCCCCACCCCCCACTGCCCTCCCTACACGGGCCGCTCCACGCCCCACTACCCTCCGTACACGGGCTGCCCCACCCCCCACTGCCCTCCCTACACGGGCTGCCCCACCCCCCACTGCCCTCCCTACACGGGCCGCTCCACGCCCCACTACCCTCCGTACACGGTCCGCCCCACTGCCCTCCCTACACGGGCCGCTCCACGCCCCACTACCCTCCGTACACGGGCTGCCCCACCCCCCACTGCCCTCCCTACACGGGCTGCCCCACCCCCCACTGCCCTCCCTACACGGGCTGCCCCACCCCCCACTGCCCTCCCTACACGGGCTGCCCCACGCCCCACTACCCTCCGTACACAGTCCGCCCCACTGCCCTCCCTACACGGGCCGCCCCACGCCCCACTGCCCTCCCTACACGGGCCGCCCCACTGCCCTCCCTACACGGGCCGCTCCACCCCCCCACCGCCCTCCCTACACGGGCTGCCCCACCCCCCACTGCCCTCCCTACACGGGCCGCCCCATGCCCTCCCTACACGGGCTGCCCCACCCCCCACTGCCCTCCCTACTCGGGCCGCCTCAACCCCACTGCCCTCCCTACACGGGCTGCCCCACCCCCCACTGCCCTCCCTACACGGGCTGCCCCACGCCCCACTGCCCTCCCTACACGGGCTGCCCCACGCCCCACTGCCCTCCCTACACGGGCTGCCCCACTGCCCTCCCTACACAGGCTGCCCCACCCCCCACTGCCCTCCCTACACGGGCTGCCCCACCCCCCACAGATCGCCTCAAACCAATGCCCCCCCACCCCTGGCTGCCCTCCCTACAGGGGTCGTGTAAAGCCCCCGCCCCAGCTGCCCTCCCTACACAGATTATCTTTGCGGGCCAGGAAGGAACAAACCGTAAAATAAGTAGCAGAAAACCAGCGGGAGTCGACTGACTTCAATCCTAGGAGTGGAGACCCCGAGGGCAAAGCAAGTAACTACAATAAAAGGGAGACGAGCGCAACGTCCCCGCTCCGCAGCCTCCCTCCAGCTGTACAGGAGCTGCACCAAAGCGCTGAACATAGAAGGGGCGCAGCCTGACCCCTAACTCCAGACATGGGGTCAGGAGGAAACTAGAGGTCAAGGAAAAGTCTTCTTAGATCCCAACACTAAAAGCGAAGACGTGGGCCTGGCGGGGGTCATCCTCTGTACAGCATGGAAGGATGAGGGGTGAGGATGGAAGGTGCCCACTGGCTGGGAGAATTGGGGCTCACCTGCTCCGGGGTCCGGTTATAAAGCCGCTCCAGCTGCTCCTTTCTCCGTCTCTCATGAGCGGCATCAAACACGGGGATCTTCAGGTCGGTTCCAGGCGTGGCGCGGATGTTTGCCAGCTTGGCGCAGATGGCGTAGTAGCGATCCTTCAGATCCTCTGTGGACCTTTTCTGTGAGGAGAAAGAACAACATTAAAGGGGAGCTCCACTCAAAGCCGGGGGAGGACCCAGAGGGAACACAAAGCAGTAGACCCAAGAAGATGCACCAAACCCTCCCTGTGACCCGGAGGGGGGAGGGGCCGACAGATTAACCACGTCAGCTCTGGGGCAGAGATTTGCCGTTTTGGCTGATGCTACACATGGCGCCATTGAGAGAAGTTTTGTGCCGCCATCACTTTGTAGAGTTTGACCTGGTGACTCCAGCGAGTGGGGGGGTAATGTACGGTCCCCGGCCTCTCCACCCCCCATGTGTCCTTACAGGGGTCTCTCAGCGGTCACATGTGGCAGGCCACGTCCCCCAGGTAAGCCCGGCTGGGGCACTACATGTCCTATAGGGGTCTATACGTGACCGCCCAGGCTCAGCAGAATCCATTATACACATGTGACCACGGTTCATGTCTAGACAGCAGAAACCTGATGGATACAACTAAGATATAACAGACATGGGGGGCCGGGGGTAATAAGACTGGCGCCCCATCATGTCTGTCTGTCACTGGATGTGATAATAACCACGTGATGGAAGAACTCCTCACCTAGGAGAGAACAGACAATGCGGAGTGGCAGTGTATGGGTATACCGCCATCAGCAGCCCCTACCTTATACTGCTGGTGGTCGTAGCGATCATGAATGACAATGAAGCGCAGATCAAAGCGCCGACAGAGGTCAAACAGGTGGTCGGTCTCGGCCTTGGTCCAGCCGTCGTCATGCAGATACATCTGGTATTCCTGCTCGGAGTATACCGGGACCTGCACCGTCTGGGAAGAGATGGACGTCAGATATGGACCCTGTATACACATGGCCGCTATAGTAAGTGCCCCCGCCCTAACCCCCTATGTAAAGTGATGAGCAGACAAGTCCGGGCCCCCCCCCGGGTACATCCATATTCAGAGGCGGCAGCTGGGACGGTTCCACTTGCAGCCGCAATCCTCTGAGCTGGAAAATGTGCCGAAACAGGTTGTTCCATCCCCATGAGGAGGTAAAGATTACAGAGGGGAGGTGTGTGTGTGTGGGGGGGGGTCTGGCACAGTATGGCGGCCGCCTCATCCCTGTCACACAGCAGCAGCAAGAAAGCAGCGGGAAGACTCAGTACTGCCCCCCGGGACAGCGGCACAACATACCGCCATCACTGCCCACCCCTATACAATGGACAACTGCAAGCATAGAAATGGTGAATGTACACTGCTATATACCACACTGCCTATAGTATACACTATATACCACACTGCCTATAGTATACACTATATACCACACTGCCTGTATAGTACAGTATACACTATATACCACACTGCCTGTAGTATACACTATATACCACACTGCCTATAGTATACACTATATACCACACTGCCTGTATAGTACAGTATACACTATATACCACACTGCCTGTATAGTACAGTATACACTATATACCACACTGCCTATAGTATACACTATATACCACACTGCCTATAGTATACACTATATACCACACTGCCTATAGTATACACTATATACCACACTGCCTATAGTATACACTATATACCACACTGCCTGTATAGTACAGTATACACTATATACCACACTGCCTGTATAGTACAGTATACACTATATACCACACTGCCTATAGTATACACTATATACCACACTGCCTATAGTATACACTATATACCACACTACCTGTACAGTACAGTATACACTATATACCACACTGCCTGTACAGTATACACTATATACCACACTGCCTGTACAGTACAGTATACACTATATACCACACTGCCTACAGTATACACTATATACCACACTGCCTACAGTATACACTATATACCACACTGCCTACAGTATACACTATATACCACACTGCCTACAGTATACACTATACCACACTGCCTATAGTATACACTATACCACACTGCCTATAGTATACACTATACCACACTGCCTATAGTATACACTATATACCACACTGCCTGTATAGTACAGTATACACTATATACCACACTGCCTGTATAGTACAGTATACACTATACCACACTGCCTATAGTATACACTATACCACACTGCCTATAGTATACACTATACCACACTGCCTATAGTATACACTATATACCACACTGCCTATAGTATACACTATATACCACACTGCCTATAGTATACACTATATACCACACTACCTATAGTATACACTATATACCACACTGCCTGTATAGTACAGTATACACTATATACCACACTGCCTATAGTATACACTATATACCACACTGCCTATAGTATACACTATATACCACACTACCTGTACAGTACAGTATACACTATATACCACACTGCCTGTACAGTACAGTATACACTATATACCACACTGCCTGTACAGTACAGTATACACTATATACCACACTGCCTATAGTATACACTATATACCACACTGCCTATAGTATACACTATATACCACACTGCCTATAGTATACACTATATACCACACTGCCTATAGTATACACTATATACCACACTACCTATAGTATACACTATATACCACACTGCCTATAGTATACACTATATACCACACTGCCTATAGTATACACTATATACCACACTGCCTATAGTATACACTATATACCACACTGCCTACAGTATACACTATATACCACACTGCCTACAGTATACACTATATACCACACTGCCTATAGTATACACTATATACCACACTGCCTACAGTATACACTATATACCACACTGCCTACAGTATACACTATATACCACACTACCTATAGTATACACTATATACCACACTGCCTATAGTATACACTATACCACACTGCCTATAGTATACACTATACACACTGCCTATAGTATACACTATACCACACTGCCTATAGTATACACTATATACCACACTGCCTATAGTATACACTATATACCACACTGCCTATAGTATACACTATATACCACACTACCTATAGTATAACACTATATACCACACTGCCTATAGTATACACTATATACCACACTGCCTGTATAGTACAGTATACACTATACACCACACTGCCTATAGTATACACTATATACCACACTGCCTATAGTATACACTATATACCACACTGCCTGTATAGTACAGTATACACTATATACCACACTGCCTATAGTATACACTATATACCACACTGCCTATAATATACACTATATACCACACTGCCTATAGTATACACTATATACCACACTACCTATAGTATACACTATATACCACACTGCCTGTATAGTACAGTATACACTATATACCACACTGCCTATAGTATACACTATACACCACACTGCCTATAGTATACACTATATACCACACTACCTGTATAGTACAGTATACACTATATACCACACTGCCTATAGTATACACTATATACCACACTGCCTATAGTATACACTATATACCACACTGCCTATAATATACACTATATACCACACTGCCTATAGTATACACTATATACCACACTACCTATAGTATACACTATATACCACACTGCCTATAGTATACACTATATACCACACTACCTATAGTATACACTATATACCACACTGCCTGTATAGTACAGTATACACTATATACCACACTGCCTGTATAGTACAGTATACACTATATACCACACTGCCTATAGTATACACTATATACCACACTGCCTATAGTATACACTATATACCACACTGCCTATAGTATACACTATATACCACACTACCTGTACAGTATTACACATGTAGTAGTCTACATATATTATGTACATCCTATAATGACCTATACCCCTATACACCCCTATACATGTCACACCTCCATCGTATATATTACACCCCACACATAAGGTTAGTGAGAGATGTCGGGATCCTGCACCGGGAAAAGAGAAGAAACTCCCCCAAATAAAGCGTCCAGTACCCCGCAGTGACCCCGCAGCGATCAGGGTGCTAGTCCTCAGACTGTGTGTCCAGAGGTCCTGAAGGGTACGGACCCAGGCAATTCCCACCATCACCAGCTTATACAACACAGGGCGGTATATGCAGTGAAGGAGATAAGTATGTGACCCCCTGCTGAATTGTAACTTCGCCCTCTGACAAAGACAGTCTATATACTAACAGTGAGAGAGAGAATAGCAAAACTGACATCCAGAGATCCCATTGTATTGTATAAATGTATTTCATTCTGCAGAGAGAAATAAGTATGTGACCCCTCTGACAAACCAGACGTAATACTTGGCAGTGGGGTCGGGGTTCTTTGGTCATGGGCAGCCTTTCTCTTCCTCCAAACACGGCGAGCTGAGTGAACGCCATAGAGCGCAGGATTTGTCTCCTCGGAGCACAGACCTTCTCCCGATCAGACGGGCCGGCACATGGGGCTTCCTGACCAGGGAGGCCATGCGGCACTGCTGGATTTTAATGTGTTCCCAATGGTTTCCTTGGTGACTGGTCCAAGCTGCCCCTGTGTAGTTTAGGCTGACCTCTCACCTTCCTCAGGATCAAGGAGAACCCACCAGGTGAGATGTTACAGGAGCCCCAGATCAATGATGATTGACAGTCATGACATGTACAATATGAGCCTGAAGCTGGGACTGGTATCACATCTGTGCAGAACATCTTGTTCTAGTCCCAAAGACACCTCATGTGACCACCGGCCTCACCGGCCACAGACCTGTAGCCCTGACATCCCACCTGATGAAGGTCCTAGAGAGACTGGTCCTGACACACCTACGCCCCCTAGTGAGCTCCGCTCTGCACCCCCACCAGTTTGCCTATCGGCCGGGCATTGGGGTAGATGCCGCCATCATCCACCTTCTTCATAGAGCTCTCTCTCACCTGGAGAAACCCGGGAACACTGTGAGAATAATGTCCTGTGATATCTCCGGAGGTTTTACCACCATCAGCCAGGACTACTGAGGGAGAAGCTGCACCTTGGTGGAGGGACCATCACCGGTCCTACTGGATCCTGGACTACCTGACACCCGCCCTCAGTATGTGAGAGCCCGGGACTACTGAGGGAGAAGCTGGACCTTGGTGGAGGGACCATCACCTGTCCTACTGGATCCTAGACTAGCTGACACCCCGCCCTCAGTATGTGAGAGCCCGGGACTACTGAGGGAGAAGCTGGACCTTGGTGGAGGGACCATCACCTGTCCTACTGGTCCTAGATTACCTGACACCCCGCCCTCAGTATGTGAGAGCCCAGGACTACTGAGGGAGAAGCTGGACCTTGGTGGAGGGACCATCACCTGTCCTACTGGATCCAGGACTACCTGACACCCCGCCCTCAGTATGTGAGAGCCCGGGACTACTGAGGGAGAAGCTGGACCTTGGTGGAGGGACCATCACCTGTCCTACTGGATCCTAGACTACCTGACACCCGGCCCTCAGTATGTGAGAGCCCGGGACTACTGAGGGAGAAGCTGGACCTTGGTGGAGGGACCATCACCTGTCCTACTGGATCCAGGACTACCTGACACCCCGCCCCCAGTATGTGAGAGCCCAGGACTACTGAGGGAGAAGCTGGACCTTGGTGGAGGGACCATCACCTGTCCTACTGGATCCTAGACTACCTGACACCCCGCCCTCAGTATGTGAGAGCCCGGGACTACTGAGGGAGAAGCTGGACCTTGGTGGAGGGACCATCACCTGTCCTACTGGATCCAGGACTACCTGACACCCCGCCCTCAGTATGTGAGAGCCCGGGACTACTGAGGGAGAAGCTGCACCTTGGTGGAGGGACCATCACCTGTCCTACTGGATCCTAGACTAGCTGACACCCCGCCCTCAGTATGTGAGAGCCCAGGACTACTGAGGGAAAAGCTGGACCTTGGTGGAGGGACCATCACCTGTCCTACTGGATCCTAGACTACCTGACACCCCGCCCTCAGTATGTGAGAGCCCGGGACTACTGAGGGAGAAGCTGGACCTTGGTGGAGGGACCATCACCGGTCCTACTGGATCCTAGACTACCTGACACCCCGCCCTCAGTATGTGAGAGCCCGGGACTACTGAGGGAGAAGCTGGACCTTGGTGGAGGGACCATCACCGGTCCTACTGGATCCTAGACTACCTGACACCCCGCCCTCAGTATGTGAGAGCCCAGGACTACTGAGGGAGAAGCTGCACCTTGGTGGAGGGACCATCACCGGTCCTACTGGATCCAGGACTACCTGACACCCCCGCCCTCAGTATGTGAGAGCCCGGGACTACTGAGGGAGAAGCTGGACCTTGGTGGAGGGACCATCACCTGTCCCTACTGGATCCTAGACTACCTGACACCCCGCCCTCAGTATGTGAGAGCCCGGGACTACTGAGGGAGAAGCTGGACCTTGGTGGAGGGACCATCACCTGTCCTACTGGATCCTAGACTACCTGACACCCCGCCCTCAGTATGTGAGAGCCCAGGACTACTGAGGGAGAAGCTGGACCTTGGTGGAGGGACCATCACTGGTCCCACTGGATCCTGGACTACCTGACACCCCGCCCTCAGTATGTGAGAGCCCAGGACTACTGAGGGAGAAGCTGGACCTTGGTGGAGGGACCATCACCTGTCCTACTGGTCCTAGACTACCTGACACCCCGCCCTCAGTATGTGAGAGCCCGGGACTGTGTGTCTGACACTGTGATCTGTAGTACGGGGGCACCACAAGCTCCAGCTCTCGCCCCTGCTCACACTGTACACAGCTGACTTTAGGTGCAACTCCTCCAGCTGTTACTTACAGAAGTCCTCCGATGTCTCTGTAATAGTGGCCTCACCACAGACGGGGGCGACAGCGAGTACAGAGACTTATACCGGGACTGTGTGGACTGGTGTCAGCGGAGCCACCTCAGGATTAATGCCGGGAAGACCAAGGAGATGGTGGAGGACTTTAGTAAGCGGAGGAGCGCCCCGAATCTGGTGGAGGTCCAGGGGACGGGCAGTGAGATAGTCAGGACCTATAAGTACCGGGGTGCGCTCCCCAATAATAAGCTGGACCGGGCCGATCACCTGGAGGCGCTGCACAGTAAGGGCCACAGCAGACTCTACCTGCTCAGGAGGCCGAGGGGCTGCGGGGTCCAGGGGCCACTTCTTAGGGCCTGTGGGGTCCAGGGGCCACTTCTTAGGGCCTTTGGGATCCAGGGGCCACTTCTTAGGGCTTTTCCATCTTCTCCGGAGTGGCCTGCGGGGGGGCGCTGTATACCAGCCAGGAATAGGAATAGACTTGTCAGGCTGGTTAGAAGGGCCGGCTCTGTCCTGGGGGGCCCCCTGGGCCCAGTACAGGTGGGGGGGTGACAGAAGGACACTGTTTGTGGTGAGCTCCATGGTGGAGAACATCTCCTACCCCATGTATGAGACGTGATAGCACCGGGCAATCCTGTCAGTGACCGACTGCTGCACCCCAAGTGTGAGAAGGAGCTATCGGGGATCCCCCCCGCGGTCAGGCTGTATAATCTACACCAGGCCGAGCGCAGACACTCCGCACACAGGACTACATGCTCCGGAGTCTTCTCTTCTTAGTTGCTCTGACTCCCGGGATCTTCTATCTGCTCTGAGCTTGTCTGTCCTGTAATCTATCACTGTATTATCTGTAACACTGAGGATCCTCAGGGTGGGACTAGTACAGGACTATCTTATCTTATCTTGTATTTCTTCCATGTTCTTCTCCTTCTCAGCCAGCATAGTCTTACTTCCAGCCTTGTGCAGGCCGTTGATCTTATCCCTGACATGCTTAGAAAGCTCTTTGGCCTCGGCCATGTTGTAGAGGTTGGAGTCTGACTGATTCATGGAGTCTGTGGACAATATAAGACCGGAGCGTCTGACTAGTCTGTAGGAGCCAGAACTCTTAATGCTTGGTAGGGGGTCACATACTTATTTCTCTCTACATTATACATTTATAACATTTATACAATGGAATTTTCTGGATTTGATTTTTGATATTTTCTCTCTCACTGTAAAAATGAACTGACCCTTAAAATACTGCCCATGTCAGAGGAGGAACTTACAGAATCAGCGAGGGGTCAATTATTTCCTTCCCAGTATGATTGATGTGTACGTATAGAGGGAGGAGCGCAGCGGCACTCACCATCCCCTAAGCATGTGACATACCCAGCTCTGCTACACCAGGAACAACAACTATTCCTACACACGTGATACAGGCTCAGCTCTACCAAAGTGTCCCAAAGCTGCAAACAGTCCTGCTGTAACCTTCTCCGTGTACACAGCTCCTATACAGACCTGCACTCCCCATGGATACAGACAAGCCCCCCGCAGAGTATCCCGGCCGTCTAATCTAACCCACTGCGCTCAGAGGTCTACTGTGCAAAAAGACGCCCTCAGGTTACCCCAAGCTCATCTCATCGAGTCCCCGACCATCAAAACTGACTAGTCATAGGAAAAAGACATCAAGATAGAATCCAGATATACAAGGATGATATTGGGGCAGGAGAGAAGGGTTCACATACTTTATTAAACCTGGCAAAAGGGTAGTCCTTCCCCTCCTCTGACGCTCGTCTCCAGTGGTAGAATATGGCACCATCCTTTCTGGCCGGGTTAGTAAAGGGCATCCATTTCCACGGCCGCACTTTCTTACAGCCCAATTTTGCTTTGACTGTTCGGTAACCCTGCGTAGTGTCACTAGGAAGTAACGGAGGCGCGTCCCTGCGGAGAGGAGGAGAAGGGTAAGGACGTGTTCACATCAGGAGAAATCAGCTGCCTGACCCTAAGTTACATCCTGTATTATACTCCAGAGCTGCGCTCACTATTCTGCTGGTACAGTCACTGTATACATACATTACATTACTTATCCTGTATTATACTGCAGAGCTGCGCTCACTATTCTGCTGGTGCAGTCACTGTGTACATACATTACATTACTTATCCTGTATTATACTCCAGAGCTGCGCTCACTATTCTGCTGGTACAGTCACTGTATACATACATTACATTACTTATCCTGTATTATACTCCAGAGCTGCGCTCACTATTCTGCTGGTGCAGTCACTGTGCACATACATTACATTACTTATCCTGTATTATAGTCCAGAGCTGCGCTCACTATTCTGCTGGTACAGTCACTGTGTACATACATTACATTACTTATCCTGTATTATACTCCAGAGCTGCACTCACTATTCTGCTGGTACAGTCACTGTGTACATACATTACATTACTTATCCTGTATTATACTCCAGAGCTGCGCTCACTATTCTGCAGTCACTGTGTACATACATTACATTACTTATCCTGTATTATACTCCAGAGCTGCGCTCACTATTCTGCTGGTGCAGTCACTGTGTACATACATTACATTACTTATCCTGTATTATACTCCAGAGCTGCACTCACTATTCTGCTGGTACAGTCACTGTGTACATACATTACATTACTTATCCTGTATTATACTCCAGAGCTGCGCTATCTGCTGGTACAGTCACTGTATACATACATTACATTACTTATCCTGTATTATACTCCAGAGCTGCGCTCACTATTCTGCTGGTGCAGTCACTGTGTACATACATTACTTATCCTGTATTATACTCCAGAGCTGCGCTCACTATTCTGCTGGTGCAGTCACTGTGTACATACATTACTTATCCTGTATTATACTCCAGAGCTGCGCTCACTATTCTGCTGGTGCAGTCACTGTGTACATACATTACATTACTTATCCTGTATTATACTCCAGAGCTGCGCTCACTATTCTGCTGGTGCAGTCACTGTGTACATACATTACTTATCCTGTATTATACTCCAGAGCTGCGCTCACTATTCTGCTGGTACAGTCACTGTGTACATACATTACATTACTTATCCTGTATTATACTCCAGAGCTGTGCTCACTATTCTGCTGGTACAGTCACTGTGTACATACATTACATTACTTATCCTGTATTATACTCCAGAGCTGCGCTCACTATTCTGCTGGTGCAGTCACTGTGTACATACATTACTTATCCTGTATTATACTCCAGAGCTGCGCTCACTATTCTGATGGTACAGTCACTGTGTACATACATTACATTACTTATCCTGTATTATACTCCAGAGCTGCGCTCACTATTCTGCTGGTGCAGTCACTGTGTACATACATTACATTACTTATCCTGTATTATACTCCAGAGCTGCGCTCACTATTCTGCTGGTGCAGTCACTGTGTACATATATTACATTACTTATCCTGTATTATACTCCAGAGCTGCGCTCACTATTCTGCTGGTGCAGTCACTGTGTACATACATTACATTACTTATCCTGTATTATACTCCAGAGCTGCGCTCACTATTCTGCTGGTGCAGTCACTGTGTACATTACATTACTTATCCTGTATTATACTCCAGAGCTGCGCTCACTATTCTGCTGGTACAGTCACGGTGTACATACATTACATTACTTATCCTGTATTATACTCCAGAGCTGCGCTCACTATTCTGCTGGTGCAGTCACTGTGTACATACATTACATTACTTATCCTGTATTATACTCCAGAGCTGCGCTCACTATTCTGCTGGTGCAGTCACTGTGTACATACATTACATTACTTATCCTGTATTATACTCCAGAGCTGCGCTCGCTATTCTGCAGCCCCCTGCACTCTCTGCTTTTGCACCCCTCCTTGTCTATGCTGATTGGTGCTGTCTCTGCACAGGCTTGCTGATGGTTTCCATTATCAGTGAGCAGTTTGGTGACTGTACAGACATGTAACGGGTAACAGCGGGAGACGGAGCAGATTTCCATTGGTTGGTGTTGATGATGTCAGCCATGTACAGGACGCAGTTACCATGATGAGTATGACCGGACTGACATGGTTTGCAGTATACAGATCACATGGCGGCGGTGTAACTTACTTTTTGTCGGAGTACAGGAGGGCGTAGACCTCGCGGTGCATTCCCTCCGGCCTCTTGAAGGTCAGAGTCTCAGAAGATTTCTTGGACTTTTTCTGTAAGATGAGGAAACCATGTTAAAGGAGCCCCCCCCCCCTCACATGACTGTATACGGTAGTATAGGAGGGAGACACATTAGAGGAGGGGTATATAGATAATCACATGACGGTATACGGTAGTATAGGAGGGAGAGACATTAGAGGAGGGGTATATAGATAATCACATGACGGTATACGGTAGTATAGGAGGGAGAGACATTAGAGGAGGGGTATATAGATAATCACATGACGGTATACGGTAGTATAGGAGGGAGAGACATTAGAGGAGGGGTATATAGATAATCACATGACGGTATACGGTAATATAGGAGGGAGAGACATTAGAGGAGGGGTATATAGCTATATAATCACCTAGTACAGGAGGATACAGTATATGAGGAGCCGCCATTACTACTCACCTTGTCCGCATTTATAATGTCCTTCTTGCTGATGATTCCGGTGCTCTCGGGCTCTGCACCCCCCAACTCCAAAATATCCCGCACATCAGCGCCGGTCGCCATGATATATCCTGAGAGGAAACGGCAATACTGGAAAAATATACACGGGTACAGACAGAGCCCCCCCCCAGATATACACAGGTACAGACAGAGCCCCCCCAGATATACACAGGTACAGACAGAGCCCCCCCAGATATACACAGGTACAGACAGAGCCCCCCCAGATATACACGGGTACAGACAGGGCCCCCCCAGATATACACGGGAACAGACAGAGCCCCCCCCCCAGATATACACGGGTACAGACAGAGCCCCCCCAGATATACACGGGAACAGACAGAGCCCCCCCCCCCAGATATACACGGGTACAGACAGAGCCCCCCCAGATATACACAGGTACAGACAGAGCCCCCCCAGATATACACAGGTACAGACAGAGCCCCCCCAGATATACACGGGTACAGACAGAGCCCCCCCAGATATACACGGGTACAGACAGAGCCCCCCCAGATATACACGGGTACAGACAGGGCCCCCCCAGATATACACGGGAACAGACAGAGCCCCCCCCCCCAGATATACACGGGAACAGACAGAGCCCCCCCCCCAGATATACACGGGTACAGACAGAGCCCCCCCAGATATACACGGGTACAGACAGAGCCCCCCCCCCCCAGATATACACGGGTACAGACAGAGCCCCCCCAGATATACACGGGTACAGACAGAGCCCCCCCCCCCAGATATACACGGGTACAGACAGAGCCCCCCCCCCCCCAGATATACACAGGTACAGACAGGGCCCCCCCAGATATACACAGGTACAGACAGGGCCCCCCCAGATATACACAGGTACAGACAGGGCCCCCCCAGATATACACAGGTACAGACAGGGCCCCCCCAGATATACACGGGTACAGACAGAGCCCCCCCCCCCCCCCCCAGATATACACAGGTACAGACAGGGCCCCCCCAGATATACACAGGTACAGACAGGGCCCCCCCAGATATACACAGGTACAGACAGGGCCCCCCCAGATATACACAGGTACAGACAGAGCCCCCCCCCCCCAGATATACACAGGTACAGACAGAGCCCCCCCCCCCAGATATACACAGGTACAGACAGAGCCCCCCCCCCCAGATATACACAGGTACAGACAGAGCCCCCCCCCCCAGATATACACAGGTACAGACAGAGCCCCCCCCCCCCCAGATATACACAGGTACAGACAGAGCCCCCCCCCCCCCAGATATACACAGGTACAGACAGGGCCCCCCCAGATATACACAGGGCCCCCCCAGATATACACGGGTACAGACAGAGCCCCCCCCCCCCATATATACACGGGTACAGACAGAGCCCCCCCCCCCCCCGATATACACGGGTACAGACAGAGCCCCCCCCCCCCCCAGATATACACAGGTACAGACAGAGCCCCCCCCCCCAGATATACACAGGTACAGACAGAGCCCCCCCCCCCCCCCCAGATATACACAGGTACAGACAGAGCCCCCCCAGATATACACAGGTACAGACAGAGCCCCCCCAGATATACACAGGTACAGACAGAGCCCCCCCAGATATACACGGGTACAGACAGAGCCCCCCCCCCAGATATACACAGGTACAGACAGAGCCCCCCCAGATATACACAGGTACAGACAGAGCCCCCCCAGATATACACGGGTACAGACAGAGCCCCCCCCCCAGATATACACAGGTACAGACAGAGCCCCCCCAGATATACACAGGTACAGACAGAGCCCCCCCCAGATATACACAGGTACAGACAGAGCCCCCCCCAGATATACACAGGTACAGACAGAGCCCCCCCCAGATATACACAGGTACAGACAGAGCCCCCCCAGATATACACAGGTACAGACAGAGCCCCCCCCAGATATACACAGGTACAGACAGAGCCCCCCCCAGATATACACAGGTACAGACAGGGCCCCCCCAGATATACACAGGTACAGACAGGGCCCCCCCAGATATACACAGGTACAGACAGAGCCCCCCCCAGATATACACAGGTACAGACAGAGCCCCCCCCCAGATATACACAGGTACAGACAGGGCCCCCCCAGATATACACAGGTACAGACAGAGCCCCCCCCAGATATACACGGGTACAGACAGAGCCCCCCCCCCAGATATACACAGGTACAGACAGAGCCCCCCCCCCCAGATATACACGGGTACAGACAGAGCCCCCCCCCCCAGATATACACGGGTACAGACAGAGCCCCCCCCCCCAGATATACACAGGTACAGACAGAGCCCCCCCCAGATATACACAGGTACAGACAGAGCCCCCCCCCAGATATACACAGGTACAGACAGGGCCCCCCCAGATATACACAGGTACAGACAGAGCCCCCCCCAGATATACACGGGTACAGACAGAGCCCCCCCCCCAGATATACACAGGTACAGACAGAGCCCCCCCCCCCAGATATACACAGGTGCAGACAGAGCCCCCCCCAGATATACACGGGTACAGACAGAGCCCCCCCCCCAGATATACACGGGTACAGACAGAGCCCCCCCCCCCCCCCAGATATACACAGGTACAGACAGGGCCCCCCCAGATATACACAGGTACAGACAGAGCCCCCCCAGATATACACGGGTACAGACAGAGCCCCCCCCCCCCCAGATATACACAGGTACAGACAGAGCCCCCCCAGATATACACGGGTACAGACAGAGCCCCCCCAGATATACACGGGTACAGACAGAGCCCCCCCAGATATACACAGGTACAGACAGAGCCCCCCCCCCCAGATATACACGGGTACAGACAGAGCCCCCCCCCCCCAGATATACACAGGTACAGACAGAGCCCCCCCCCCCAGATATACACAGGTACAGACAGAGCCCCCCCCCCCAGATATACACAGGTACAGACAGAGCCCCCCCAGATATACACAGGTACAGACAGAGCCCCCCCAGATATACACAGGTACAGACAGAGCCCCCCCAGATATACACAGGTACAGACAGAGCCCCCCCCCCCCCAGATATACACAGGTACAGACAGAGCCCCCCCAGATATACACAGGTACAGACAGAGCCCCCCCAGATATACACAGGTACAGACAGAGCCCCCCCAGATATACACAGGTACAGACAGAGCCCCCCCAGATATACACAGGTACAGACAGAGCCCCCCCGCTATATATAAATGGTCACAGGCTGAGAGATGCAGCAGGGATATAGTAGCAGTGGAGCTGACCTCTCTCTATATACACGTACAGGACATACAGCCGGTATATACGGGGCTCGGCCTCTCTCACCTTCTCTCCGGGCAGTTACCGGGGATACAGCCGAGACTCCAGCACTGAACAGCCGGCGCCGACTAATGACGTCACAAGATGGCGGCAAAACTGACGGAGAGAAAGACAAAGCCGCCTAGCGAAGACCGAGGGAAGAACAGGAGAGCCCGGGACAGCCTGTCAGAAGCGTCTACAGGCCGGTACATAGAGAGTAGTGACGTCACTGCCCTGTACTCATACATGTATAATACAGTCAGGTGTGTGTATGAGTATATATACAGCAATAGTCTGGCCGCACCTTCTCACTCGCAGAGTTTTCTGTATTTCCATGACTCTGACAATTGTAGATGACACTGAGGTCAGACATGTGGGATTATAGACTCACCAAACAGTGTGACACAGCTATTCTCGCTTCTTTTTGCTTTGATTCCTGCTTTGCACACTCTTGGCATTCTCTTGATGAGCTCCATGAGGTAGTCACCGGGAATGGTTCTCACTCCACAGGTGTGCCCTGTCAGGTGTAATAAGTGGGATTTCTTGCCTTATAAATGGGGTTGGGACCATCAGTTGTGTTGTGCAGAAGTCAGGTACAGGATACACAGCTGATAGTCCGACTGAATAGACTCTTAGAATTTGTATTATGGCAAGAACAAAGCAGCTAAGTAAAGAAAAACAAGTGGCCATCATTATTGCAAGAAAGGAAGGTCAGTCAGTCCGAAAACTTGGGAAAACTTTGAAAGTGTCTCCAAGTGCAGTTACAAAAACCAGCAGAATAGTGAGAGTTACAAAGAAACTGGCTGACATGAGGAAGGAAGATCAAGAGTCACCTCTGCTGCGGAGGATAAGGACCAACCCAGGAAAGAAAGACCAAGAGTCACCTCTGCTGCGGAGGATGAGGACCACCCCAGGAAAGAAAGACCAAGAGTCACCTCTGCTGCGGAGGATGAGGACCACCCCAGGAAAGAAAGACCAAGAGTCACCTCTGCTGCGGAGGATGAGGACCACCCCAGGAAAGAAAGACCAAGAGTCACCTCTGCTGCGGAGGATAAAGACCGCCCCAGGAAAGGAAGACCAAGAGTCACCTCTGCTGCGGAGGATAAAGACCGCCCCAGGAAAGGAAGACCAAGAGTCACCTCTGCTGTGGAGGATGAGGACCGCCCCAGGAAAGAAAGACCAAGAGTCACCTCTGCTGCGGAGGATAAAGACCGCCCCAGGAAAGGAAGACCAAGAGTCACCTCTGTTGCGGAGGATAAAGACCGCCCCAGGAAGGGAAGACCAAGAGTCACCTCTGCTGCGGAGGATAAGTCCATCCGAGTCACCAGCCTCAGAAATCGCAGGTTACCAGCAGCTCAGATTAGAGAGCAGGCAATGCCACACAGAGTTCTAGCAGCAGACACATCTCTACAACAACTGGTAAGAGGAGACTTTGTGCAGCCGCCGCCTTCATGGTAAAATAGCTGCTAGAAAACCACTGCTAAGGACCAGCAACAAGCAGAAGAGACCACAAGGAATGGACATTAGACCAGTGGGAATCTGTGCCAAGGTCTGAGGAGTCCAGATGTGAGGTAGGTCGGGCGGTCAATCGGCTTCCGATACAGCGATGTCTCCATTTTGTTGTCCTGTATCTTGATGACGGCGTCCAGGAAGTTTATTTCAGAGAAGGAGTGATTGAGCGTCAGGTTGGTGGTGGGATGGAACTGGTGGAATTGTACATGGAAGGTTTTCAGCTGTTCCTCAGACCCGGTCCAAATGATCAGGATATAGTCAGTGAAGCGGTAGTAGGCCCGAGGCCTGGTGGTGCAGGTGGAGAGGAAGTCACCCCCAAGCTTGGCCATGAAGAGATTAGCGGACTGTGGCGCCATTCTGCTCCCCATTGCGGTGCCGGTCTGCTGTAGATAGATGCAGTCACCAATGGAGAAGTGATTGTGGGTGCGGAGGAGTTTCACCACCGATTCAGCGTTCACACCTCGCTGTTCCATGAATATCCGGCAGCGTTTACACCGTCCTGGGGTGGGATGTTGGAGTAGAAGGATTCTCCATCCATGGTGGCCATGATGGCTCCATCTGGGAGAGGACCTATAGAGGACAGTATATATAATAGGTCTGTGGTGTCCTGAAGGTCGCTGGCTGTATCCTGCACTAAGGGGTTAAGAGTCCCCTCCCCCATCCAGAGATCTGTCCAGTGAGAGTCCCCACACATGAGATGATTGGTCTCATGGCATCTCACAGAAATCACTGACCCCAGACCCTGAGAACTGATAAGAACCTGGAAGTGTTACATTGTTACTAATAACCCCCCCCCCCCCTGGACTTCTACCCCTATGTGTCCTGTTGTACAGAAATGAGAAAGAAGCCGAGAGCCCCGAAACGTTGTAACCTGTAAGATTGTCAGTATTGGCGACTGTAGAGGGCGCTGTCACCTATAGAGAGTCTATACTACTCTCTAGTGCATGAGCCAGACTACACTGGAGGGGGGAGGGGCTGCACTATGTTGTTAATTGGGTGTAAATCAGTGGCATAACTAGGAGTGGTGGGGCCCTATAGAGAATATCATCGGTTTATCGGTAAGTAAATAGGGCCTATCCAGCCAGTAACGGCCTATTAAACAAAAAAACAAAAACACAGTGTCTGTCGCCGGCCCCTGATGTCCCGGGCCCTGGGGCAGCCGCTACCCCGGTCCTTACAGCCCTGGTGTAAATGGTTTATGTGTTTGTGTGAGGGACATAAATTTTAATTTCTGATAAAAAATCGTTGTAATAGTTTCTACTACATAATACGCGCTGGATATGTGAAATCAATAAAAATGTTGAAATGAAAAAATAGTTGTCCACATCAATGTCACGTCAGATTAGGAAAATGCCAAAATCATAAAAATCTAAAGTGGGAAAAAAAGATTTCCTGCAGCGCTGCGAGTGTGTCAGTGTGACAGCGAAAATTGTAATTTAGCATAACGAAGAATGTGAGATGTCCTGCGCGCGGCGCCGGCGGTATTCTACTAGTCATATATATAATATATAGGAATGGATTTTATCCTTCTGCTCAGCCCATGGCTTAGTAGTTTATGTAATACTCGTATCGGAGGAATACCGCGCAGGAACATTCCAAAACCTCCTGGCGCTCCTCGTCCTGCTACTTCCTGAACTTGGAGGATCCAATGTCTACTGTGGAAAGCGAAACAACCTTCACATTTTCTCCCACAGACTATCGCTCATCTCTATTAGTTACTAAAAAAGTGCAGACTGTATATTACACATCTCATACATGATGTCAGAGATAACACGTGTGCAGTTAGCTCTTGCTTCAGTAGGGGGCAGTACTGGCTGTATATTACACATGTGCTCCAGTAGGGGGCAGTACAGTACAGGCTGTATATTACACGTGTGCTCCAGTAGGGGGCAGTACAGGCTGTATATTACACATGTGCTCCAGTAGGGGGCAGTACAGTACAGGCTGTATATTACAGGTGTGCTCCAGTAGGGGGCAGTACAGTACAGGCTGTATATTACACATGTGCTCCAGTAGGGGGCAGTACTGGCTGTATATTACACGTGTGCTCCAGTAGGGGGCAGTACAGTACAGGCTGTATATTACACATGTGCTCCAGTAGGGGGCAGTACGGTACAGGCTGTATATTACACGTGTGCTCCAGTAGGGGGCAGTACAGTACAGGCTGTATATTACACGTGTGCTCCAGTAGGGGGCAGTACTGGCTGTATATTACAGGTGTGCTCCAGTAGAGGGCAGGGCAGTACAGGCTGTATATTACACATGTGCTCCAGTAGGGGGCAGTACAGTACTGGCTGTATATTACACGTGTGCTCCAGTAGAGGGCAGTACTGGCTGTATATTACACGTGTGCTCCAGTAGGGGGCAGTACAGTACAGGCTGTATATTACACATGTGCTCCAGTAGCGGGCAGTACAGTACAGGCTGTATATTACACATGTGCTCCAGTAGGGGGCAGTACAGTACAGGCTGTATATTACACGTGTGCTCCAGTAGGGGGCAGTACTGGCTGTATATTACACGTGTGCTCCAGTAGGGGGCAGTACAGTACAGGCTGTATATTACAGGTGTGCTCCAGTAGGGGGCAGTACAGTACTGGCTGTATATTACACGTGTGCTCCAGTAGGGGGCAGTACAGTACAGGCTGTATATTACACGTGTGCTCCAGTAGGGGGCAGTACAGTACAGGCTGTATATTACACGTGTGCTCCAGTAGGGGGCAGTACAGTACAGGCTGTATATTACACGTGTGCTCCAGTAGGGGGCAGTACAGTACAGGCTGTATATTACACGTGTGCTCCAGTAGGGGGCAGTACAGTACTGGCTGTATATTACACGTGTGCTCCAGTAGGGGGCAGTACAGTACAGGCTGTATATTACACGTGTGCTCCAGTAGGGGGCAGTACAGTACAGGCTGTATATTACACGTGTGCTCCAGTAGGGGGCAGTACAGTACAGGCTGTATATTACACGTGTGCTCCAGTAGGGGGCAGCACAGTACAGGCTGTATATTACACGTGTGCTCCAGTAGGGGGCAGCACAGTACAGGCTGTATATTACACGTGTGCTCCAGTAGGGGGCAGCACAGTACAGGCTGTATATTACACGTGTGCTCCAGTAGGGGGCAGCACAGTACAGGCTGTATATTACAGGTGTGCTCCAGTAGGGGGCAGTACAGTACAGGCTGTATATTACAGGTGTGCTCCAGTAGGGGGCAGTACAGTACAGGCTGTATATTACACGTGTGCTCCAGTAGGGGGCAGTACAGTACAGGCTGTATATTACACGTGTGCTCCAGTAGGGGGCAGTACAGTACAGGCTGTATATTACACATGTGCTCCAGTAGGGGGCAGTACAGTACAGGCTGTATATTACACGTGTGCTCCAGTAGGGGGCAGTACAGTACAGGCTGTATATTACACGTGTGCTCCAGTAGGGGGCAGTACTGGCTGTATATTACACGTGTGCTCCAGTAGGGGGCAGTACAGTACAGGCTGTATATTACAGGTGTGCTCCAGTAGGGGGCAGTACAGTACTGGCTGTATATTACACGTGTGCTCCAGTAGGGGGCAGTACAGTACAGGCTGTATATTACACGTGTGCTCCAGTAGGGGGCAGTACAGTACAGGCTGTATATTACACGTGTGCTCCAGTAGGGGGCAGTACAGTACAGGCTGTATATTACACGTGTGCTCCAGTAGGGGGCAGTACAGTACAGGCTGTATATTACACATGTGCTCCAGTAGGGGGCAGCACAGTACAGGCTGTATATTACACGTGTGCTCCAGTAGGGGGCAGCACAGTACAGGCTGTATATTACAGGTGTGCTCCAGTAGGGGGCAGTACAGTACAGGCTGTATATTACAGGTGTGCTCCAGTAGGGGGCAGTACAGTACAGGCTGTATATTACACGTGTGCTCCAGTAGGGGGCAGTACAGTACAGGCTGTATATTACACGTGTGCTCCAGTAGGGGGCAGTACAGTACAGGCTGTATATTACACGTGTGCTCCAGTAGGGGGCAGTACATTACAGGCTGTATATTACACGTGTGCTCCAGTAGGGGGCAGTACAGTACAGGCTGTATATTACACGTGTGCTCCAGTAGGGGGCAGTACAGTACAGGCTGTATATTACACGTGTGCTCCAGTAGGGGGCAGTACAGTACAGGCTGTATATTACACGTGTGCTCCAATAGGGGGCAGTACAGTACAGGCTGTATATTACACGTGTGCTCCAGTAGGGGGCAGTACAGTACAGGCTGTATATTACACGTGTGCTCCAGTAGGGGGCAGTACATTACAGGCTGTATATTACACGTGTGCTCCAGTAGGGGGCAGTACAGTACTGGCTGTATATTACACGTGTGCTCCAGTAGGGGGCAGTACAGTACAGGCTGTATATTACACGTGTGCTCCAGTAGGGGGCAGTACAGGCTGTATATTACACGTGTGCTCCAGTAGGGGGCAGTACAGTACAGGCTGTATATTACACGTGTGCTCCAGTAGGGGGCAGTACAGGCTGTATATTACACGTGTGCTCCAGTAGGGGGCAGTACAGTACAGGCTGTATATTACACGTGTGCTCCAGTAGGGGGCAGTACTGGCTGTATATTACACGTGTGCTCCAGTAGGGGGCAGTACAGGCTGTATATTACACGTGTGCTCCAGTAGGGGGCAGTACAGTACAGGCTGTATATTACAGGTGTGCTCCAGTAGGGGGCAGTACAGTACTGGCTGTATATTACAGGTGTGCTCCAGTAGGGGGCAGTACAGGCTGTATATTACACGTGTGCTCCAGTAGGGGGCAGTACAGTACAGGCTGTATATTACACGTGTGCTCCAGTAGGGGGCAGTACAGTACAGGCTGTATATTACACGTGTGCTCCAGTAGGGGGCAGTACAGTACAGGCTGTATATTACAGGTGTGCTCCAGTAGGGGGCAGTACAGTACAGGCTGTATATTACAGGTGTGCTCCAGTAGGGGGCAGTACAGTACAGGCTGTATATTACACATGTGCTCCAGTAGGGGGCAGTACAGTACAGGCTGTATATTACACATGTGCTCCAGTAGGGGGCAGTACAGGCTGTATATTACACATGTGCTCCAGTAGGGGGCAGTACAGTACAGGCTGTATATTACAGGTGTGCTCCAGTAGGGGGCAGTACAGGCTGTATATTACACATGTGCTCCAGTAGGGGGCAGTACAGTACAGGCTGTATATTACAGGTGTGCTCCAGTAGGGGGCAGTACAGTACAGGCTGTATATTACACGTGTGCTCCAGTAGGGGGCAGCACAGTACAGGCTGTATATTACACGTGTGCTCCAGTAGGGGGCAGCACAGTACAGGCTGTATATTACAGGTGTGCTCCAGTAGGGGGCAGTACAGTACAGGCTGTATATTACACATGTGCTCCAGTAGGGGGCAGCACAGTACAGGCTGTATATTACACGTGTGCTCCAGTAGGGGGCAGTACAGTACAGGCTGTATATTACACATGTGCTCCAGTAGGGGGCAGCACAGTACAGGCTGTATATTACACGTGTGCTCCAGTAGGGGGCAGTACAGTACAGGCTGTATATTACACGTGTGCTCCAGTAGGGGGCAGTACAGTACAGGCTGTATATTACACGTGTGCTCCAGTAGGGGGCAGCACAGTACAGGCTGTATATTACAGGTGTGCTCCAGTAGGGGGCAGTACAGTACAGGCTGTATATTACAGGTGTGCTCCAGTAGGGGGCAGTACAGTACAGGCTGTATATTACACGTGTGCTCCAGTAGGGGGCAGCACAGTACAGGCTGTATATTACACGTGTGCTCCAGTAGGGGGCAGTACAGTACAGGCTGTATATTACACGTGTGCTCCAGTAGGGGGCAGTACAGTACAGGCTGTATATTACACGTGTGCTCCAGTAGGGGGCAGCACAGTACAGGCTGTATATTACAGGTGTGCTCCAGTAGGGGGCAGTACAGTACTGGCTGTATATTACACGTGTGCTCCAGTAGGGGGCAGTACAGTACAGCCTGTATATTACAGGTGTGCTCCAGTAGGGGGCAGTACAGTACAGGCTGTATATTACAGGTGTTCTCCAGTAGGGGGCAGTACAGTACAGGCTGTATATTACACGTGTGCTCCAGTAGGGGGCAGTACAGTACAGGCTGTATATTACACATGTGCTCCAGTAGGGGGCAGTACAGTACAGCCTGTATATTACAGGTGTGCTCCAGTAGGGGGCAGTACAGTACAGGCTGTATATTACAGGTGTGCTCCAGTAGGGGGCAGTACAGTACAGGCTGTATATTACACATGTGCTCCAGTAGGGGGCAGTACAGTACAGGCTGTATATTACACGTGTGCTCCAGTAGGGGGCAGTACAGTACAGGCTGTATATTACACATGTGCTCCAGTAGGGGGCAGTACAGTACAGGCTGTATATTACACATGTGCTCCAGTAGGGGGCAGTACAGTACAGCCTGTATATTACAGGTGTGCTCCAGTAGGGGGCAGTACAGTACAGGCTGTATATTACACGTGTGCTCCAGTAGGGGGCAGTACAGTACAGGCTGTATATTACACATGTGCTCCAGTAGGGGGCAGTACAGGCTGTATATTACACATGTGCTCCAGTAGGGGGCAGTACAGGCTGTATATTACACGTGTGCTCCAGTAGGGGGCAGTACAGTACAGGCTGTATATTACAGGTGTGCTCCAGTAGGGGGCAGTACAGTACTGGCTGTATATTACACATGTGCTCCAGTAGGGGGCAGTACAGTACAGGCTGTATATTACAGGTGTGCTCCAGTAGGGGGCAGTACAGTACAGGCTGTATATTACAGGTGTGCTCCAGTAGGGGGCAGTACAGTACAGGCTGTATATTACAGGTGTGCTCCAGTAGGGGGCAGTACAGTACTGGCTGTATATTACACATGTGCTCCAGTAGGGGGCAGTACTGGCTGTATATTACACGTGTGCTCCAGTAGGGGGCAGTACAGTACAGCCTGTATATTACAGGTGTTCTCCAGTAGGGGGCAGTACAGTACAGGCTGTATATTACACATGTGCTCCAGTAGGGGGCAGTACAGGCTGTATATTACACATGTGCTCCAGTAGGGGGCAGTACAGGCTGTATATTACACGTGTGCTCCAGTAGGGGGCAGTACAGTACAGGCTGTATATTACAGGTGTTCTCCAGTAGGGGGCAGTACAGTACAGGCTGTATATTACACATGTGCTCCAGTAGGGGGCAGTACAGTACAGGCTGTATATTACACGTGTGCTCCAGTAGGGGGCAGTACAGTACAGGCTGTATATTACACATGTGCTCCAGTAGGGGGCAGTACAGTACAGGCTGTATATTACACATGTGCTCCAGTAGGGGGCAGTACAGTACAGGCTGTATATTACACATGTGCTCCAGTAGGGGGCAGTACAGTACAGGCAGGCTCAGTGTTTGCTGTCATTAGTAGAATTACAATGTAAGGAAACTGAAGAACAAACAGTTTGTGCAGATATCGGAGATAAGCGGCAAACAATGGCAGATTGTGCACTGAGGCTGCAGCGGGGAAGTCCTGTGTAAATATAGCAGGGATGACATAGCTCCAAACTGTCCCCTGTGCTGCTCATGTGGATGTCTGCGGGGCCGCACTGCCTGCTCTGTATACATATTCCATATACATTGTGTACCATATTCATCACCGTATACCTCCTGTACTATAGATATCACTGTATACCCCCTGTACTATAGATGTCACTGTATACCCCCTGTACTATAGATATCACTGTATACCTCCTGTACTATAGATATCACTGTATACCCCCTGTACTATAGATGTCACTGTATACCCCCTGTACTATAGATATCACTGTATACCTCCTGTACTATAGATATCACTGTATACCTCCTGTACTATAGATATCACTGTATACCCCCTGTACTATAGATGTCACTGTATACCCCCTGTACTATAGATATCACTGTATACCCCCTGTACTATAGATATCACTGTATACCTCCTGTACTATAGATATCACTGTATACCCCCTGTACTATAGATATCTCTGTATACCCCCTGTACTATAGATATCACTGTATACCCCCTGTACTATAGATATCTCTGTATACCCCCTGTACTATAGATATCTCTGTATACCCCCTGTACTATAGATATCTCTGTATACCTCCTGTACTATAGATATCTCTGTATACCCCCTGTACTATAGATATCACTGTATACCCCCTGTACTATAGATATCTCTGTATACCCCCTGTACTATAGATATCACTGTATACCTCCTGTACTATAGATATCACTGTATACCCCCTGTACTATAGATATCACTGTATACCTCCTGTACTATAGATGTCACTGTATACCCCCTGTATTATAGATGTCACTGTATACCCCCTGTACTATAGATATCACTGTATACCTCCTGTACTATAGATATCACTGTATACCCCCTGTACTATAGATAGCACTGTATACCTCCTGTACTATAGATATCACTGTATACCTCCTGTACTATAGATATCACTGTATACCCCCTGTACTATAGATATCACTGTATACCTCCTGTACTATAGATAGCACTGTATACCTCCTGTACTATAGATATCACTGTATACCTCCTGTACTATAGATATCTCTGTATACCCCCTGTACTATAGATATCACTGTATACCCCCTGTACTATAGATATCTCTGTATACCCCCTGTACTATAGATATCACTGTATACCCCCTGTACTATAGATATCACTGTATACCCCCTGTACTATAGATATCTCTGTATACCCCCTGTACTATAGATAGCACTGTATACCCCCTGTACTATAGATATCACTGTATACCCCCTGTACTATAGATATCACTGTATACCCCCTGTACTATAGATATCACTGTATACCTCCTGTACTATAGATATCACTGTATACCCCCTGTACTATAGATAGCACTGTATACCTCCTGTACTATAGATATCACTGTATACCTCCTGTACTATAGATATCACTGTATACCCCCTGTACTATAGATATCACTGTATACCTCCTGTACTATAGATAGCACTGTATACCTCCTGTACTATAGATAGCACTGTATACCCCTTGTACTATAGATATCACTGTATACCCCCTGTACTATAGATATCACTGTATACCTCCTGTACTATAGATATCACTGTATACCTCCTGTACTATAGATATCACTGTATACCCCCTGTACTATAGATATCACTGTATACCCCCTGTACTATAGATATCACTGTATACCTCCTGTACTATAGATATCACTGTATACCTCCTGTACTATAGATATCACTGTATACCTCCTGTACTATAGATATCACTGTATACCTCCTGTACTATAGATATCACTGTATACCCCCTGTACTATAGATATCACTGTATACCCCCTGTACTATAGATATCACTGTATACCTCCTGTACTATAGATATCACTGTATACCCCCTGTATTATAGATATCACTGTATACCCCCTGTACTATAGATAGCACTGTATACCCCCTGTACTATAGATAGCACTGTATACCTCCTGTACTATAGATATCACTGTATACCTCCTGTACTATAGATATCACTGTATACCCCCTGTACTATAGATATCACTGTATACCCCCTGTACTATAGATATCACTATATACCTCCTGTACTATAGATATCTCTGTATACCTCCTGTACTATAGATATCTCTGTATACCTCCTGTACTATAGATATCACTGTATACCCCCTGTACTATAGATATCTCTGTATACCCCCTGTACTATAGATATCACTGTATACCACCTGTACTATAGATGTCACTGTATACCCCCTGTACTATAGATGTCACTGTATACCCCCTGTACTATAGATATCACTGTATACCACCTGTACTATAGATATCACTGTATACCTCCTGTACTATAGATATCTCTGTATACCCCCTGTACTATAGATATCACTGTATACCCCCTGTACTATAGATATCACTGTATACCCCCTGTACTATAGATATCACTGTATACCTCCTGTACTATAGATATCACTGTATACCTCCTGTACTATAGATATCACTGTATACCCCCTGTACTATAGATATCACTGTATACCCCCTGTACTATAGATATCACTGTATACCACCTGTACTATAGATATCACTGTATACCCCCTGTACTATAGATATCACTGTATACCCCCTGTACTATAGATATCACTGTATACCTCCTGTACTATAGATATCACTGTATACCTCCTGTACTATAGATATCACTGTATACCCCCTGTACTATAGATATCACTGTATACCACCTGTACTATAGATATCACTGTATACCCCCTGTACTATAGATATCACTGTATACCCCCTGTACTATAGATATCACTGTATACCCCCTGTACTATAGATATCACTGTATACCTCCTGTACTATAGATATCACTGTATACCTCCTGTACTATAGATATCACTGTATACCCCCTGTACTATAGATAGCACTGTATACCCCCTGTACTATAGATGTCACTGTATACCTCCTGTACTATAGATATCACTGTATACCCCCTGTACTATAGATATCACTGTATACCCCCTGTACTATAGATGTCACTGTATACCTCCTGTACTATAGATATCACTGTATACCTCCTGTACTATAGATATCTCTGTATACCCCCTGTACTATAGATATCACTGTATACCTCCTGTACTATAGATATCACTGTATACCCCCTGTACTATAGATATCACTGTATACCTCCTGTACTATAGATATCACTGTATACCTCCTGTACTATAGATATCACTGTATACCCCCTGTACTATAGATATCACTGTATACCTCCTGTACTATAGATATCACTGTATACCCCCTGTACTATAGATATCACTGTATACCCCCTGTACTATAGATATCACTGTATACCCCCTGTACTATAGATATCTCTTTATACCCCTGTACAGAAGCGATCCGTTATTGCCCCAGTGTGATGTTTGCACCCCTATACATGGTGGAGATGACGCTCTATACATCATATCTGACATCTGGAAGGATTATCTGGGACAGGGCAATAACAGGACGGACCGGAGCAGCGTCGCTGACTCGCTGCCAATGCTCATGAATATTTGTGGAATATTTAGTGCAGCTCTATTAGTGATCTGTGTCAGGTGGGCCCCGGGGCCAACTCTGCTCAACAGAAACTCCAGGACCGGCTCTGCTATGTGCTGGGACTTGCTGCACTCCTGCGTTGGCGGACACTCATGTATAGCAGCGGGATCAGCCTCGTGTGGCCCCTGCTACATGATAGTGCTCACTGTCTATTGTACATACAGCCCTGCTGTCCTCTAGGCATGATCCTCGTTCGCAGAGCTGACATTTTCGTCTCCGTTCGCTTTAGCATTGTGCAGTGCCAGGCCGGTCACATGGAGGATACAATATGGGTGCCATCATGCTGTCCGCCACATAGGGCAACACACAGCCCCAAATTCTACCTCGGTAACCAAGACCAGACACTGGGAGTCATGTGGCCATGGGCCTAGGGGGCACCTGGTAAACGTTTGGGGGCAAAGGCAGCGACTTCATTACAATTTGGATGTATGGCCATTAATCCCTGCAAAAACACAATGAGGCCTTCTTAAGGCTTGTTACTGTAATAGGACCTGCAGTCTCATAGCCAGATCTGTTCAAGGACTATTACTGCAGAAGGACCTGGAGTCACATGGCCAGATCTGTTCCAGGACTATTACTGCAGAAGGACCTGCCGTCACATGGCCAGATCTGTTCCAGGACTATTACTGCAGAAGGACCTGGAGTCACATGGCCAGATCTGTTCCAGGACTATTACTGCAGAAGGACCTGGAGTCACATGGCCAGATCTGTTCCATGACTATTACTGCAGAAGGACCTGCAGTCACATGGCCAGATCTGTTCCATGACTATTACTGCAGAAGGACCTGCCGTCACATGGCCAGATCTGTTCCAGGACTATTACTGCAGAAGGACCTGCCGTCACATGGCCAGATCTGTTCCAGGACTATTACTGCAGAAGGACCTGCAGTCACATGGCCAGATCTGTTCCAGGACTATTACTGCAGAAGGACCTGCCGTCACATGGCCAGATCTGTTCCAGGACTATTACTGTAGAAGGACTTGCAGTCACATAGCCAGATCTCTTCCAGGACTATTACTGTAGAAGGACCTGCCGTCACATGGCCAGATCTGTTCCATGACTATTACTGCAGAAGGACCTGCAGTCACATGGCCAGATCTGTTCCAGGACTATTACTGTAGAAGGACCTGCAGTCACATGGCCAGATCTGTTCCAGGACTATTACTGTAGAAGGACCTGCAGTCACATGGCCAGATCTGTTCCAGGACTATTACTGTAGAAGGACCTGGAGTCACATGGCCAGATCTGTTCCAGGACTATTACTGCAGAAGGACCTGGAGTCACATGGCCAGATCTGTTCCAGGACTATTACTGTAGAAGGACCTGCAGTCACATGGCCAGATCTGTTCCAGGACTATTACTGCAGAAGGACCTGGAGTCACATGGCCAGATCTGTTCCAGGACTATTACTGCAGAAGGACCTGGAGTCACATGGCTAGATCTGTTCCAGGACTATTACTGCAGAAGGACCTGGAGTCACATGGCCAGATCTGTTCCAGGACTATTACTGCAGAAGGACCTGCAGTCACATGGCCAGATCTGTTCCAGGACTATTACTGCAGAAGGACCTGGAGTCACATGGCCAGATCTGTTCCAGGACTATTACTGCAGAAGGACCTGGAGTCACATGGCCAGATCTGTTCCAGGACTATTACTGCAGAAGGACCTGCAGTCACATGGCCAGATCTGTTCCAGGACTATTACTGCAGAAGGACCTGGAGTCACATGGCCAGATCTGTTCCAGGACTATTACTGCAGTAGGACCTGCAGTCACATGGCCAGATCTGTTCCAGGACTATTACTGCAGAAGGACCTGGAGTCACATGGCCAGATCTGTTCCAGGACTATTACTGCAGAAGGACCTGCAGTCACATGGCCAGATCTGTTCCAGGACTATTACTGCAGAAGGACCTGGAGTCACATGGCCAGATCTGTTCCAGGACTATTACTGCAGAAGGACCTGGAGTCACATGGCCAGATCTGTTCCAGGACTATTACTGCAGAAGGACCTGCAGTCACATGGCCAGATCTGTTCCAGGACTATTACTGCAGAAGGACCTGGAGTCACATGGCCAGATCTGTTCCAGGACTATTACTGTAGAAGGACCTGCAGTCACATGGCCAGATCTGTTCCAGGACTATTACTGCAGAAGGACCTGCAGTCACATGGCCAGATCTGTTCCAGGACTATTACTGTAGAAGGACCTGCCGTCACATGGCCAGATCTGTTCCAGGACTATTACTGCAGAAGGACCTGCAGTCACATGGCCAGATCTGTTCCAGGACTATTACTGCAGAAGGACCTGCAGTCACATGGCCAGATCTGTTCCAGGACTATTACTGCAGAAGGACCTGCCGTCACATGGCCAGATCTGTTCCAGGACTATTACTGCAGAAGGACCTGGAGTCACATGGCCAGATCTGTTCCAGGACTATTACTGTAGAAGGACCTGCAGTCACATGGCCAGATCTGTTCCAGGACTATTACTGCAGAAGGAGCTGCAGTCACATGGCCAGATCTGTTCCAGGACTATTACTGCAGAAGGACCTGGAGTCACATGGCCAGATCTGTTCCAGGACTATTACTGCAGAAGGACCTGCAGTCACATGGCCAGATCTGTTCCAGGACTATTACTGCAGAAGGACCTGCAGTCACATGGCCAGATCTGTTCAAGGACTATTACTGCAGAAGGACCTGGAGTCACATGGCCAGATCTGTTCCAGGACTATTACTGCAGAAGGACCTGCCGTCACATGGCCAGATCTGTTCCAGGACTATTACTGCAGAAGGACCTGGAGTCACATGGCCAGATCTGTTCCAGGACTATTACTGCAGAAGGACCTGGAGTCACATGGCCAGATCTGTTCCATGACTATTACTGCAGAAGGACCTGCAGTCACATGGCCAGATCTGTTCCATGACTATTACTGCAGAAGGACCTGCCGTCACATGGCCAGATCTGTTCCAGGACTATTACTGCAGAAGGACCTGCCGTCACATGGCCAGATCTGTTCCAGGACTATTACTGCAGAAGGACCTGCCGTCACATGGCCAGATCTGTTCCAGGACTATTACTGCAGAAGGACCTGCAGTCACATGGCCAGATCTGTTCAAGGACTATTACTGCAGAAGGACCTGGAGTCACATGGCCAGATCTGTTCCAGGACTATTACTGCAGAAGGACCTGCCGTCACATGGCCAGATCTGTTCCAGGACTATTACTGCAGAAGGACCTGGAGTCACATGGCCAGATCTGTTCCAGGACTATTACTGCAGAAGGACCTGGAGTCACATGGCCAGATCTGTTCCATGACTATTACTGCAGAAGGACCTGCAGTCACATGGCCAGATCTGTTCCATGACTATTACTGCAGAAGGACCTGCCGTCACATGGCCAGATCTGTTCCAGGACTATTACTGCAGAAGGACCTGCCGTCACATGGCCAGATCTGTTCCAGGACTATTACTGCAGAAGGACCTGCCGTCACATGGCCAGATCTGTTCCAGGACTATTACTGCAGAAGGACCTGCCGTCACATGGCCAGATCTGTTCCAGGACTATTACTGTAGAAGGACTTGCAGTCACATAGCCAGATCTCTTCCAGGACTATTACTGTAGAAGGACCTGCCGTCACATGGCCAGATCTGTCCCAGGACTATAACTGTAGAAGGACCTGCCGTCACATGGCCAGATCTGTTCCAGGACTATTACTGTAGAAGGACCTGGAGTCACATGGCCAGATCTGATCCAGGACTATTACTGTAGAAGGACCTGCCGTCACATGGCCAGATCTGTTCCAGGACTATTACTGCAGAAGGACCTGGAGTCACATGGCCAGATCTGTTCCAGGACTATTACTGCAGAAGGACCTGCAGTCACATGGCCAGATCTGTTCCAGGACTATTACTGCAGAAGGACCTGGAGTCACATGGCCAGATCTGTTCCAGGACTATTACTGTAGAAGGACCTGCCGTCACATGGCCAGATCTGTTCCAGGACTATTACTGCAGAAGGACCTGCAGTCACATGGCCAGATCTGTTCCAGGACTATTACTGCAGAAGGACCTGCAGTCACATGGCCAGTTCTGTTCCATGACTATTACTGCAGAAGGACCTGCAGTCACATGGCCAGATCTGTTCCAGGACTATTACTGCAGAAGGACCTGCAGTCACATGGCCAGTTCTGTTCCATGACTATTACTGTAGAAGGACCTGCAGTCACATGGCCAGATCTGTTCCAGGACTATTACTGTAATAGGACCTGCAGTCACATGGCCAGATCTGTTCCAGGACTATTACTGCAGAAGGACCTGGAGTCACATGGCCAGATCTGTTCCAGGACTATTACTGCAGAAGGACCTGCAGTCACATGGCCAGATCTGTTCCAGGACTATTACTGTAGAAGGACCTGCCGTCACATGGCCAGATCTGTTCCAGGACTATTACTGCAGAAGGACCTGGAGTCACATGGCCAGATCTGTTCCAGGACTATTACTGCAGAAGGACCTGCCGTCACATGGCCAGATCTGTTCCAGGACTATTACTGCAGAAGGACCTGCAGTCACATGGCCAGATCTGTTCCAGGACTATTACTGCAGAAGGACCTGCAGTCACATGGCCAGATCTGTTCCAGGACTATTACTGCAGAAGGACCTGCAGTCACATGGCCAGATCTGTTCCAGGACTATTACTGCAGAAGGACCTGCAGTCACATGGCCAGATCTGTTCCAGGACTATTACTGTAGAAGGACCTGCAGTCACATGGCCAGTTCTGTTCCAGGACTATTACTGTAGAAGGACCTGCAGTCACATGGCCAGTTCTGTTCCAGGACTATTACTGTAGAAGGACCTGCAGTCACATGGCCAGATCTGTTCCAGGACTATTACTGCAGAAGGACCTGCAGTCACATGGCCAGTTCTGTTCCATGACTATTACTGCAGAAGGACCTGCAGTCACATGGCCAGATCTGTTCCAGGACTATTACTGCAGAAGGACCTGCAGTTTCATGGCCAGATCTGTTCCAGGACTATTACTGCAGAAGGACCTGGAGTCACATGGCCAGATCTGTTCCAGGACTATTAGTGCAGAAGGACCTGCAGTCACATGGCCAGTTCTGTTCCAGTACTATTACTGCAGAAGGACCTGCAGTCACATAGCCAGTTCTGTTCCAGGACTATTACTGCAGAAGGACCTGCCGTCACATGGCCAGATCTGTTCCAGGACTATTGCTGCAGAAGGACCTGCAGTCACATGGCCAGATCTGTTCCAGGACTATTACTGTAGAAGGACCTGGAGTCACATGGCCAGATCTGTTCCAGGACTATTACTGCAGAAGGACCTGGAGTCACATGGCCAGATCTGTTCCAGGACTATTAGTGCAGAAGGACCTGCAGTCACATGGCCAGATCTGTTCCAGGACTATTACTGTAGAAGGACCTGCAGTCACATGGCCAGATCTGTTCCAGGACTATTACTGCAGAAGGACCTGGAGTCACATGGCCAGATCTGTTCCAGGACTATTACTGCAGAAGGACCTGCCGTCACATGGCCAGATCTGTTCCAGGACTATTACTGTAGAAGGACCTGCCGTCACATGGCCAGATCTGATCCAGGACTATTACTGTAGAAGGACCTGGAGTCACATGGCCAGATCTGTTCCAGGACTATTACTGTAGAAGGACCTGCCGTCACATGGCCAGATCTGTCCCAGGACTATAACTGTAGAAGGACCTGCCGTCACATGGCCAGATCTGTTCCAGGACTATTACTGTAGAAGGACCTGGAGTCACATGGCCAGATCTGATCCAGGACTATTACTGTAGAAGGACCTGCCGTCACATGGCCAGATCTGTTCCAGGACTATTACTGTAGAAGGACCTGGAGTCACATGGCCAGATCTGTTCCAGGACTATTACTGCAGAAGGACCTGCAGTCACATGGCCAGTTCTGTTCCAGGACTATTACTGCAGAAGGAGCTGTTCTGTGGAGATCACCCTTCAGCAGTTATTATTATTATTATTATTATTGTTATTATTATTATTGTTTATTTATATAGCACCATTAATTCCATGGTGCTTTACAGCAGTTGTCTCATTATCAGCACAGACCTCTGTAAAATAATTCAAATCTAATCACTCACAATGTCTGACACTTCCAGTTCTATGGAGTAGTATTATAGTAGTTATATTCTTGTACATAGGAGCAATATTATAGTAGTTATATTCTTGTACATAGGAGGTAGTATTATAGTAGTTATATTCTTGTACATAGGAGGTAGTATTATAGTAGTTATATTCTTGTACATAGGAGCAGTATTATAGTAGTTATATTCTTGTACATAGGAGTAGTATTATAGTAGTTATATTCTTGTACATAGGAGCAGTATTATAGTAGTTATATTCTTGTACATAGCGGGCAGTATTATAGTAGTTCTATTCTTGTACATAGGAGCAGTATTATAGTAGTTATATTCTTGTACATAGGAGTAGTATTATACTAGTTATATTCTTGTACATAAAGGTAGTATTATAGTAGTTATATTCTTGTACATAGGAGTAGTATTATAGTAGTTATATTCTTGTACATAGGAGTAGTATTATAGTAGTTATATTCTTGTACATAGGAGTAGTATTATAGTAGTTATATTCTTGTACATAGGAGTAGTATTATAGTAGTTATATTCTTGTACATAGGAGTAGTATTATAGTAGTTATATTCTTGTACATAGGAGGTAGTATTATAGTAGTTATATTCTTGTACATAGGAGTAGTATTATAGTAGTTATATCCTTTTACATAGGAGTAGTATTATAGTAGTTATATTCTTGTACATAGGAGTAGTATTATAGTAGTTATATTCTTGTACATAGGAGCAGTATTATAGTAGTTATATTCTTGTACATAGGAGTAGTATTATAGTAGTTATATTCTTGTACATAGGAGCAGTATTATAGTAGTTATATTCTTGTATATAGGAGTAGTATTATAGTAGTTATATTCTTGTACATAGGAGCAGTATTATAGTAGTTATATTCTTGTACATAGGAGTAGTATTATAGTAGTTATATTCTTGTACATAGGAGTAGTATAATAGTAGTTATATTCTTGTACATAGGAGTAGTATTATAGTAGTTATATTCTTGTACATAGGAGTAGTAGTATAGTAGTTATATTCTTGTACATAGGAGGTAGTATTATAGTAGTTATATTCTTGTACATAAAGGTAGTATTATAGTAGTTATATTCTTGTACATAGAAGCAGTATTGTAGTAGTTATATTCTTGTACATAGGAGCAGTATTATAGTAGTTATATTCTTGTACATAGGAGCAGTATTATAGTAGTTATATTCTTGTACATAGGAGCAGTATTATAGTAGTTATATTCTTGTACATAGGAGCAGTATTATAGTAGTTATATTCTTGTACATAGGAGCAGTATTATAGTAGTTATATTCTTGTACATAGGAGCAGTATTATAGTAGTTATATTCTTGTACATAGGAGCAGTATTATAGTAGTTATATTCTTGTACATAGGAGTAGTATTATAGTAGTTATATTCTTGTACATAGGAGTAGTATTATAGTAGTTATATTCTTGTATATAGGAGTAGTATTATAGTAGTTATATTCTTGTACATAGGAGGTAGTATTATAGTAGTTATATTCTTGTACATAAAGGTAGTATTATAGTAGTTATATTCTTGTACATAGGAGCAGTATTATAGTAGTTATATTCTTGTACATAGGAGTAGTATTATAGTACTTATATTCTTGTACATAAAGGTAGTATTATAGTAGTTATATTCTTGTACATAGGAGCAGTATTATAGTAGTTATATTCTTGTACATAGGAGGTAGTATTATAGTAGTTATATTCTTGTACATAGGAGCAGTATTATAGTAGTTATATTCTTGTACATAGAAGCAGTATTGTAGTAGTTATATTCTTGTACATAGGAGCAGTATTATAGTAGTTATATTCTTGTACATAGGAGCAGTATTATAGTAGTTATATTCTTGTACATAGGAGTAGTATTATAGTAGTTATATTCTTGTACATAAGAGCAGTATTATAGTAGTTATATTCTTGTACATAGGAGGTAGTATTATAGTAGTTATATTCCTGTACATAGGAGTAGTATTATAGTAGTTATATTCTTGTACATAAGAGTAGTATTATAGTAGTTATATTCTTGTACATAGGAGCAGTATTATAGTAGTTATATTCTTGTACATAGGAGGTAGTATTATAGTAGTTATATTCCTGTACATAGGAGCAGTATTATAGTAGTTATATTCTTGTATATAGGAGTAGTATTATAGTAGTTATATTCTTGTACATAGGAGGTAGTATTATAGTAGTTATATTCTTGTACATAGGAGCAGTATTATAGTAGTTATATTCTTGTATATAGGAGTAGTATTATAGTAGTTATATTCTTGTACATAGGAGGTAGTATTATAGTAGTTATATTCTTGTACATAGGAGGTAGTATTATAGTAGTTATATTCCTGTACATAGGAGTAGTATTATAGTAGTTATATTCTTGTACATAGGAGCAGTATTATAGTAGTTATATTCTTGTACATAGGAGCAGTATTATAGTAGTTATATTCTTGTACATAGGAGGTAGTATTATAGTAGTTCTATTCTTGTACATAGGAGCAGTATTATAGTAGTTATATTCTTGTACGTAGGAGTAGTATTATACTAGTTATATTCTTGTACATAAAGGTAGTATTATAGTAGTTATATTCTTGTACATAGGAGTAGTATTATAGTAGTTATATTTTTGTACATAGGAGTAGTATTATACTAGTTATATTCTTGTACATAGGAGGTAGTATTATAGTAGTTATATTCTTGTACATAGGAGCAGTATTATAGTAGTTATATTCTTGTACATAGGAGTAGTATTATAGTAGTTATATCCTTGTACATAGGAGTAGTATTATAGTAGTTATATTCTTGTACATAGGAGCAGTATTATAGTAGTTATATTCTTGTACATAGGAGTAGTATTATAGTAGTTATATTCTTGTACATAGGAGTAGTATTATAGTAGTTATATTCTTGTACATAGGAGTAGTGTTATAGTAGTTATATTCTTGTATATATGAATAGTATTATAGTAGTTATATTCTTGTACATAGGAGCAGTATTATAGTAGTTATATTCTTGTACATAGGAGTAGTATTATAGTAGTTATATTCTTGTACATAGGAGTAGTATTATAGTAGTTATATTCTTGTACATAGGAGGTAGTATTATAGTAGTTATATTCTTGTACATAGGAGCAGTATTATAGTAGTTATATTCTTGTACATAGAAGCAGTATTGTAGTAGTTATATTTTTGTACATAGGAGGTAGTATTATAGTAGTTATATTCTTGTACATAGGAGCAGTATTATAGTAGTTATATTCTTGTACATAGAAGCAGTATTGTAGTAGTTATATTCTTGTACATAGGAGCAGTATTATAGTAGTTATATTCTTGTACATAGGAGTAGTATTATAGTAGTTATATTCTTGTACATAAGAGTAGTATTATAGTAGTTATATTCTTGTACATAGGAGGTAGTATTATAGTAGTTATATTCCTGTACATAGGAGCAGTATTATAGTAGTTATATTCTTGTATATAGGAGTAGTATTATAGTAGTTATATTCTTGTACATAGAAGGTAGTATTATAGTAGTTATATTCTTGTACATAGGAGCAGTATTATAGTAGTTATATTCTTGTACATAGGAGTAGTATTATAGTAGTTATATTCTTGTAGATAGGAGTAGTATTATAGTAGTTATATTCTTGTACATAGGAGTAGTATTATAGTAGTTATATTCTTGTACATAGGAGTAGTATTATAGTAGTTATATTCTTGTACATAGGAGGTAGTATTATAGTAGTTATATTCTTGTACATAGGAGCAGTATTATAGTAGTTATATTCTTGTACATAGGAGTAGTATTATAGTAGTTATATTCTTGTACATAAGAGTAGTATTATAGTAGTTATATTCTTGTACGTAGGATTAGTATTATAGTAGTTATATTCTTGTACATAGGAGTAGTATTATAGTAGTTATATTCTTGTGCATAGGAGGTAGTATTATAGTAGTTATATTCTTGTATATAGGAGCAGTATTATAGTAGTTATATTCTTGTACATAGGAGGTAGTATTATAGTAGTTATATTCTTGTACATAGGAGCAGTATTATAGTAGTTATATTCTTGTACATAGGAGCAGTATTATAGTAGTTATATTCTTGTACATAGGAGTAGTATTATAGTAGTTATATTCTTGTATATAGGAGCAGTATTATAGTAGTTATATTCTTGTACATAGGAGTAGTATTATAGTAGTTATATTCTTGTACATAGGAGGTAGTATTATAGTAGTTATATTCTTGTACATAGTATTATAGTAGTTATATTCTTGTACATAGGAGTAGTATTAAAGTAATTATATTCCTGTACATAGGAGGTAGTATTATAGTAGTTATATTCTTGTACATAGGAGTAGTATTATAGTAGTTATATTCTTGTACATAGGAGGTAGTATTATAGTAGTTATATTCTTGTACATAGTATTATAGTAGTTATATTCTTGTACATAGGAGTAGTATTAAAGTAATTATATTCTTGTACATAGGAGTGGTATTAAAGTAATTATATTCTTGTACATAGGAGTGGTATTATAGTAGTTGTATTCTTGTACATAGGAGCAGTATTATAGTAGTTATATTCTTGTACATAGGAGTTGTATTATAGTAGTTATATTCTTGTACATAGGAGGTAGTATTATAGTAGTTATATTCTTGTATATAGGAGCAGTATTATAGTAGTTATATTCTTGTACATAGGAGGTATTATTATAGTAGTTATATTCTTGTACATAGGAGTAGTATTATAGTAGTTATATTCTTGTACATTGGAGTAGTATTATAGTAGTTATATTCTTGTATATAGGAGCAGTATTATAGTAGTTATATTCTTGTACATAGGAGTAGTATTATAGTAGTTATATTCTTGTACATAGGAGTAGTATTATAGTAGTTATATTCTTGTACATAGGAGTAGTATTATAGTAGTTATATTCTTGTACATAGGAGGTAGTATTATAGTAGTTATATTCTTGTACATAGGAGTAGTATTATAGTAGTTATATTCTTGTACATAGGAGGTAGTATTATAGTAGTTATATTCTTGTACATAGGAGGTAGTATTATAGTAGTTATATTCTTGTACATAGGAGTAGTATTAAAGTAATTATATTCTTGTACATAGGAGTAGTATTATAGTAGTTATATTCTTGTACATAGGAGGTAGTATTATAGTAGTTATATTCTTGTACATAGGAGTAGTATTATAGTAGTTATATTCTTGTACATAGGAGGTAGTATTATAGTAGTTATATTCTTGTACATAGGAGTAGTATTATAGTAGTTATATTCTTGTACATAGGAGTAGTATTATAGTAGTTATATTCTTGTACATAGGAGGTAGTATTATAGTAGTTATATTCTTGTACATAGGAGTAGTATTAAAGTAATTATATTCTTGTACATAGGAGTAGTATTATAGTAGTTATATTCTTGTACATAGGAGGTAGTATTATAGTAGTTATATTCTTATACATAGGAGTAGTATTATAGTAGTTATATTCTTGTACATAGGAGGTAGTATTATAGTAGTTATATTCTTGTACATAGGAGTAGTATTATAGTAGTTATATTCTTGTACATAGGAGTAGTATTATAGTAGTTATATTCTTGTACATAGGAGGTAGTATTATAGTAGTTATATTCTTGTACAAAGGAGTAGTATTATAGTAGTTATATTCTTGTACATAGGAGTAGTATTATAGTAGTTATATTCTTGTACATAGGAGGTAGTATTATAGTAGTTATATTCTTGTACATAGGAATAGTATTATAGTAGTTATATTCTTGTACATAGGAGTAGTATTATAGTAGTTATATTCTTGTACATAGGAGTAGTATTATAGTAGTTATATTCTTGTACATAGGAATAGTATTATAGTAGTTATATTCTTGTACATAGGAGTAGTATTATAGTAGTTATATTCTTGTACATAGGAGTAGTATTATAGTAGTTATATTCTTGTACATAGGAGGTAGTATTATAGTAGTTATATTCTTGTACAAAGGAGTAGTATTATAGTAGTTATATTCTTGTACATAGGAGTAGTATTATAGTAGTTATATTCTTGTACATAGGAGGTAGTATTATAGTAGTTATATTCTTGTACATAGGAGTAGTATTATAGTAGTTATATTCTTGTACATAGGAGTAGTATTATAGTAGTTATATTCTTGTACATAGGAGCAGTATTATAGTAGTTATATTCTTGTACATAGGAGGTAATATTATAGTAGTTATATTCTTGTACATAGGAATAGTATTATAGTAGTTATATTCTTGTACATAGGAGTAGTATTATAGTAGTTATATTCTTGTACATAGGAGCAGAATTATAGTAGTTATATTCTTGTACATAGGAGTAGTATTATAGTAGTTATATTCTTGTACGTAGGATTAGTATTATAGTAGTTATATTCTTGTACATAGGAGGTAGTATTATAGTAGTTATATTCTTGTACATAGGAGTAGTATTATAGTAGTTATATTCTTGTACATAGGAGGTAGTATTATAGTAGTTATATTCTTGTACATAGTATTATAGTAGTTATATTCTTGTACATAGGAGTAGTATTAAAGTAATTATATTCTTGTACATAGGAGGTAGTATTATAGTAGTTATATTCTTGTACATAGTATTATAGTAGTTATATTCTTGTACATAGGAGTAGTATTATAGTAGTTATATTCTTGTACATAGGAGGTAGTATTATAGTAGTTATATTCTTGTACATAGGAGTAGTATTATAGTAGTTATATTCTTGTACATAGGAGGTAGTATTATAGTAGTTATATTCTTGTACATAGTATTATAGTAGTTATATTCTTGTACATAGGAGTAGTATTAAAGTAATTATATTCTTGTACATAGGAGTGGTATTAAAGTAATTATATTCTTGTACATAGGAGTGGTATTATAGTAGTTATATTCTTGTACATAGGAGCAGTATTATAGTAGTTATATTCTTGTACATAGGAGTAGTATTATAGTAGTTATATTCTTGTACATAGGAGGTAGTATTATAGTAGTTATATTCTTGTATATAGGAGCAGTATTATAGTAGTTATATTCTTGTACATAGGAGGTATTATTATAGTAGTTATATTCTTGTACATAGGAGTAGTATTATAGTAGTTATATTCTTGTACATTGGAGTAGTATTATAGTAGTTATATTCTTGTATATAGGAGCAGTATTATAGTAGTTATATTCTTGTACATAGGAGTAGTATTATAGTAGTTATATTCTTGTACATAGGAGTAGTATTATAGTAGTTATATTCTTGTACATAGGAGTAGTATTATAGTAGTTATATTCTTGTACATAGGAGGTAGTATTATAGTAGTTATATTCTTGTACATAGGAGGTAGTATTATAGTAGTTATATTCTTGTACATAGGAGTAGTATTAAAGTAATTATATTCTTGTACATAGGAGTAGTATTATAGTAGTTATATTCTTGTACATAGGAGGTAGTATTATAGTAGTTATATTCTTGTACATAGGAGTAGTATTATAGTAGTTATATTCTTGTACATAGGAGTAGTATTATAGTAGTTATATTCTTGTACATAGGAGTAGTATTATAGTAGTTATATTCTTGTACATAGGAGGTAGTATTATAGTAGTTATATTCTTGTACATAGGAGTAGTATTAAAGTAATTATATTCTTGTACATAGGAGTAGTATTATAGTAGTTATATTCTTGTACATAGGAGGTAGTATTATAGTAGTTATATTCTTATACATAGGAGTAGTATTATAGTAGTTATATTCTTGTACATAGGAGGTAGTATTATAGTAGTTATATTCTTGTACATAGGAGTAGTATTATAGTAGTTATATTCTTGTACATAGGAGTAGTATTATAGTAGTTATATTCTTGTACATAGGAGTAGTATTATAGTAGTTATATTCTTGTACATAGGAGTAGTATTATAGTAGTTATATTCTTGTACATAGGAGTAGTATTATAGTAGTTATATTCTTGTACATAGGAGGTAGTATTATAGTAGTTATATTCTTGTACAAAGGAGTAGTATTATAGTAGTTATATTCTTGTACATAGGAGTAGTATTATAGTAGTTATATTCTTGTACATAGGAGGTAGTATTATAGTAGTTATATTCTTGTACATAGGAATAGTATTATAGTAGTTATATTCTTGTACATAGGAGTAGTATTATAGTAGTTATATTCTTGTACATAGGAGTAGTATTATAGTAGTTATATTCTTGTACATAGGAATAGTATTATAGTAGTTATATTCTTGTACATAGGAGTAGTATTATAGTAGTTATATTCTTGTACATAGGAGTAGTATTATAGTAGTTATATTCTTGTACATAGGAGGTAGTATTATAGTAGTTATATTCTTGTACAAAGGAGTAGTATTATAGTAGTTATATTCTTGTATATAGGAGTAGTATTATAGTAGTTATATTCTTGTACATAGGAATAGTATTATAGTAGTTATATTCTTGTACATAGGAGTAGTATTATAGTAGTTATATTCTTGTACATAGGAGCAGAATTATAGTAGTTATATTCTTGTACATAGGAGTAGTATTATAGTAGTTATATTCTTGTACGTAGGATTAGTATTATAGTAGTTATATTCTTGTACATAGGAGGTAGTATTATAGTAGTTATATTCTTGTACATAGGAGTAGTATTATAGTAGTTATATTCTTGTACATAGGAGGTAGTATTATAGTAGTTATATTCTTGTACATAGTATTATAGTAGTTATATTCTTGTACATAGGAGTAGTATTAAAGTAATTATATTCTTGTACATAGGAGGTAGTATTTGTTAAATATCTTGTATTTGCCGGTGAGACTTGTGTCCACTGTTAAATATCCGTACCTGGCCTTATCCACGATAGGAAGAAGTCAGCTTGTTATAAATCAGTGTAGAGGTTTATTAATATCTTGAAGGAAAACACAGGAACAGGGAAAATGTCCAAAATAACACAAATATCAGTCAATTGTCAATAGCTTACATCTTCAGAGAAGTTAAATCATCTGGATATCTTGTAGTTACAGCTTGGTTCATGCTTGTCATCTGGTTGGTGGACTTGGGCTGGTTACGACGTCCATGGATGTCCATCTGCCTGGACCACCCACCCTGGTGTTCCCAAAGACAGACCTCCTGGTCTTCCCCTGGTCTTCCCAAAGACAGACCCAGACATGTGTATTTCTTACTCATTTATATTCATGAGAGTGGGTGTTACCTTCCATCTTGTAGCTATGTAAGGAGATTTCTAAAATGGTCTACTCTAACCGCACCCATGCACCCAAAATATAAGACTATGATGTCAGTAGAGTGTTAACCCCATGTCTGCTAGAGAATATTGTAAATATATAATATTTAACAGTATTATAGTAGTTATATTCTTGTACATAGTATTATAGTAGTTATATTCTTGTACATAGGAGTAGTATTATAGTAGTTATATTCTTGTACATAGGAGGTAGTATTATAGTAGTTATATTCTTGTACATAGGAGTGGTATTATAGTAGTTATATTCTTGTACATAGGAGTAGTATTATAGTAGTTATATTCTTGTACATAGGAGTAGTATTATAGTAGTTATATTCTTATACATAGGAGGTAGTATTATAGTAGTTATATTCTTGTATATAGGAGAAGTATTATAGTAGTTATATTCTTGTACATAGGAGGTAGTATTATAGTAGTTATATTCTTGTACATAGGAGGTAGTTTTATAGTAGTTATATTCTTGTACATAGGAGTAGTATTATAGTAGTTATATTCTTGTATATAGGAGGTAGTATTATAGTAGTTATATTCTTGTATATAGGAGTATTATTATAGTAGTTATATTCTTGTACATAGGAGTAGTATTATAGTAGTTATATTCTTGTATATAGGAGGTAGTATTATAGTAGTTATATTCTTGTACATAGGAGTAGTATTATAGTAGTTATATTCTTGTACATAGGAGTAGTATTATAGCAGTTATATTCTTGTACATAGGAGCAGTATTATAGTAGTTATATTCTTGTACATAGGAGTAGTATTATAGTAGTTATATTCTTGTACATAGGAGGTAGTATTATAGTAGTTATATTCTTGTACATAAAGGTAGTATTATAGTAGTTATATTCTTGTACATAGGAGCAGTATTATAGTAGTTATATTCTTGTACATAGGAGTAGTATTATAGTACTTATATTCTTGTACATAGGAGTAGTATTATAGCAGTTATATTCTTGTACATAGGAGGTAGTATTATAGTAGTTATATTCTTGTACATAGGAGTAGTATTATAGTAGTTATATTCTTGTACATAGGAGGTAGTATTATAGTAGTTATATTCTTGTACATAGGAGTAGTATTATAGTAGTTATATTCTTGTACATAGGAGGTAGTATTATAGTAGTTATATTCTTGTACATAAAGGTAGTATTATAGTAGTTATATTCTTGTACATAGGAGCAGTATTATAGTAGTTATATTCTTGTACATAGGAGGTAATATTATAGTAGTTATATTCTTGTACATAGGAATTGTATTATAGTAGTTATATTCTTGTACATAGGAGTAGTATTATAGTAGTTATACTCTTGTACATAGGAATAGTATTATAGTAGTTATATTCTTGTACATAGGAGTAGTATTATAGCAGTTATACTCTTGTACATAGGAGTAGTATTATAGTAGTTATATTCTTGTACATAGGAGTAGTATTATAGTAGTTATATTCTTGTATATAGGAGTAGTATTATAGTAGTTATATTCTTGTACATAGGAGGTAGTATTATAGTAGTTATATTCTTGTACATAGGAGGTAGTATTATAGTAGTTATATTCTTGTACATAGGAGTAGTATTATAAAAGTTATATTCTTGTACATAGGAGCAGTATTATAGTAGTTATATTCTTGTACATAGGAGGTAGTATTATAGTAGTTATATTCCTGTACATAGGAGTAGTATTATAGTAGTTATATTCTTGTACATAGGAGGTAGTATTATAGTAGTTATATTCCTGTACATAGGAGCAGTATTATAGTAGTTATATTCTTGTATATAGGAGTAGTATTATAGTAGTTATATTCTTGTACATAGGAGGTAGTATTATAGTAGTTATATTCTTGTACATAGGAGCAGTATTATAGTAGTTATATTCTTGTATATAGGAGTAGTATTATAGTAGTTATATTCTTGTACATAGGAGGTAGTATTATAGTAGTTATATTCTTGTACATAGGAGTAGTATTATAGTAGTTATATTCTTGTATATAGGAGTAGTATTATAGTAGTTATATTCTTGTACATAGGAGGTAGTATTATAGTAGTTATATTCTTGTACATAGGAGCAGTATTATAGTAGTTATATTCTTGTATATAGGAGTGGTATTATAGTAGTTATATTCTTGTACATAGGAGGTAGTATTATAGTAGTTATATTCTTGTACATAGGAGTAGTATTATAGTAGTTATATTCTTGTATATAGGAGTAGTATTATAGTAGTTATATTCTTGTACATAGGAGGTAGTATTATAGTAGTTATATTCTTGTACATAGGAGCAGTATTATAGTAGTTATATTCTTGTACATAAGAGTAGTATTATAGTAGTTATATTCTTGTACATAGGAGGTAGTATTATAGTAGTTATATTCTTGTATATAGTAGTAGTATTATAGTAGTTATATTCCTGTACATAGGAGCAGTATTACAGTAGTTATATTCTTGTATATAGGAGTAGTATTATAGTAGTTATATTCTTGTACATAGGAGGTAGTATTATAGTAGTTATATTCTTGTACATAGGAGCAGTATTATAGTAGTTATATTCTTGTATATAGGAGTAGTATTATAGTAGTTATATTCTTGTACATAGGAGTAGTATTATAGTAGTTATATTCTTGTACATAGGAGGTAGTATTATAGTAGTTATATTCTTGTACATAGGAGTAGTATTATAGTAGTTATATTCTTGTATATAGGAGGTAGTATTATAGTAGTTATATTCTTGTACATAGGAGTAGTATTATAGTAGTTATATTCTTGTACATAGGAGTAGTATTATAGTAGTTATATTCTTGTACATAGGAGCAGTATTATAGTAGTTATATTCTTGTATATAGGAGTAGTATTATAGTAGTTATATTCTTGTACATAGGCGTAGTATTATAGTAGCTATATTCTTGTACATAGGAGGTAGTATTATAGTAGTTATATTCTTGTACATAGGCGTAGTATTATAGTAGTTATATTCTTGTATATAGGAGCTAGTATTATAGTAGTTATATTCTTGTACATAGGAGTAGTATTATAGTAGTTATATTCTTGTACATAGGAGTAGTATTATAGTAGTTATATTCTTGTACATAGGAGTAGTATTATAGTAGTTATATTCTTGTACATAGGAGTAGTATTATAGTAGTTATATTCTTGTACATAGGAGTAGTATTATAGTAGTTATATTCTTGTACATAGGAGTAGTATTATAGTAGTTATATTCTTGTACATAGGAGTAGTATTATAGTAGTTATATTCTTGTACGTAGGATTAGTATTATAGTAGTTATATTCTTGTACATAGGAGGTAGTATTATAGTAGTTATATTCTTGTACATAGGAGCAGTATTATAGTAGTTATATTCTTGTACATAGGAGCAGTATTATAGTAGTTATATTCTTGTACATAGGAGTAGTATTATAGTAGTTATATTCTTGTATATAGGAGCAGTATTATACTAGTTATATTCTTGTACATAGGAGTAGTATTATAGTAGTTATATTTTTGTACATAGGAGTAGTATTATAGTAGTTATATTCTTGTACATAGGAGTAGTATTAAAGTAATTATATTCTTGTACATAGGAGGTAGTATTATAGTAGTTATATTCTTGTACATAGGAGTAGTATTATAGTAGTTATATTCTTGTACATAGGAGGTAGTATTATAGTAGTTATATTCTTGTACATTGTATTATAGTAGTTATATTCTTGTACATAGGAGTAGTATTAAAGTAATTATATTCTTGTACATAGGAGGTAGTATTATAGTAGTTATATTCTTGTACATAGGAGTAGTATTATAGTAGTTATATTCTTGTATATAGGAGGTAGTATTATAGTAGTTATATTCTTGTATATAGGAGCAGTATTATAGTAGTTATATTCTTGTACATAGGAGGTAGTATTATAGTAGTTATATTCTTGTACATAGGAGTAGTATTATAGTAGTTATATTCTTGTACATAGGAGTAGTATTATAGTAGTTATATTCTTGTATATAGGAGCAGTATTATAGTAGTTATATTCTTGTACATAGGGGGTAGTATTATAGTAGTTTTATTCTTGTATATAGGAGATAGTATTATAGTAGTTATATTCTTGTACATAGGAGTAGTATTATAGTAGTTATATTCTTGTACATAGGAGTAGTATTATAGCAGTTATATTCTTGTACATAGGAGCAGTATTATAGTAGTTATATTCTTGTACATAGGAGCAGTATTATAGTAGTTATATTCTTGTGCATAAAGGTAGTATTATAGTAGTTATATTCTTGTACATAGGAGCAGTATTATAGTAGTTATATTCTTCTACATAGGAGGTAGTATTATAGTAGTTATATTCTTGTACATAGGAGTAGTATTATAGTAGTTATATTCTTGTACATAGGAGCAGTATTATAGTAGTTATATTCTTGTACATAGGAGTAGTATTATAGTATTTATATTCTTGTACATAAAGGTAGTATTATAGTAGTTATATTCTTGTACATAGGAGCAGTATTATAGTAGTTATATTCTTGTACATAGGAGGTAGTATTATAGTAGTTATATTCTTGTACATAGGAGTAGTATTATAGTAGTTATATTCTTTTATATAGGAGGTAGTATTATAGTAGTTATATTCTTGTACATAGGAGCAGTATTATAGTAGTTATATCCTTGTATATAGGAGGTAGTATTATAGTAGTTATATTCTTGTACATAGGAGCAGTATTATAGTAGTTATATTCTTGTACATAGGAGCAGTATTATAGAAGTTATATTCTTGTACATAGGAGGTAGTATTATAGTAGTTATATTCCTGTACATAGGAGTAGTATTATAGTAGTTTTATTCTTGTACATAAGAGTAGTATTATAGTAGTTATATTCTTGTACATAGGAGGTAGTATTATAGTAGTTATATTCCTGTACATAGGAGCAGTATTATAGTAGTTATATTCTTGTATATAGGAGTAGTATTATAGTAGTTATATTCTTGTACATAGGAGGTAGTATTATAGTAGTTATATTCTTGTACATAGGAGGTAGTATTATAGTAGTTATATTCTTGTACATAGGAGCAGTATTATAGTAGTTATATTCTTGTATATAGGAGTAGTATTATAGTAGTTATATTCTTGTACATAGGAGGTAGTATTATAGTAGTTATATTCTTGTACATAGGAGTAGTATTATAGTAGTTATATTCTTGTACATAGGAGTACTATTATAGTAGTTATATTCTTGTACATAGTAGGTAGTATTATAGTAGTTATATTCTTGTACATAGGAGCAGTATTATAGTAGTTATATTCTTGTACATAGGAGTAGTATTATAGTAGTTATATTCTTGTACATAAGAGTAGTATTATAGTAGTTATATTCTTGTACGTAGGATTAGTATTATAGTAGTTATATTCTTGTACATAGGAGGTAGTATTATAGTAGTTATATTCTTGTACATAGGAGCAGTATTATAGTAGTTATATTCTTGTACATAGGAGCAGTATTATAGTAGTTATATTCTTGTACATAGGAGTAGTATTATAGTAGTTATATTCTTGTATATAGGAGCAGTATTATAGTAGTTATATTCTTGTACATAGGAGGTAGTATTATAGTAGTTATATTCTTGTACATAGTATTATAGTAGTTATATTCTTGTACATAGGAGTAGTATTAAAGTAATTATATTCTTGTACATAGGAGGTAGTATTATAGTAGTTATATTCTTGTATATAGGAGCAGTATTATAGTAGTTATATTCTTTTACATAGGAGGTAGTATTATAGTAGTTATATTCTTGTACATAGGAGTAGTATTATAGTAGTTATATTCTTGTACATAGGAGTAGTATTATAGTAGTTATATTCTTGTACATAGGAGTAGTATTATAGTAGTTATATTCTTGTACATAGGAGGTAGTATTATAGTAGTTATATTCTTGTATATAGGAGCAGTATTATAGTAGTTATATTCTTGTACATAGGAGGTAGTATTATAGTAGTTATATTCTTGTACATAGGAGTAGTATTATAGTAGTTATATTCTTGTACATAGGAGTAGTATTATAGTAGTTATATTCTTGTACATAGGAGTAGTATTATAGTAGTTATATTCTTGAACATAGGAGGTAGTATTATAGTAGTTATATTCTTGTACATAGGAGTAGTATTATAGTAGTTATATTCTTGTACATAGGAGGTAGTATTATAGTAGTTATATTCTTGTACATAGGAGTAGTATTAAAGTAATTATATTCTTGTACATAGGAGTAGTATTATAGTAGTTATATTCTTGTACATAGGAGGTAGTATTATAGTAGTTATATTCTTGTACATAGGAGTAGTATTATTGTAGTTATATTCTTGTACATAGGAGTAGTATTATAGTAGTTATATTCTTGTACATAGGAGGTAGTATTATAGTAGTTATATTATTGTACATAGGAGTAGTATTATAGTAGTTATATTCTTGTACATAGGAGTAGTATCATAGTAGTTATATTCTTGTACATAGGAGTAGTATTATAGTAGTTATATTCTTGTACATAGGAGTAGTATTATAGTAGTTATATTCTTGTACATAGGAGGTAGTATTATAGTAGTTATATTCTTGTACATAGGAGTAGTATTATAGTAGTTATATTCTTGTACATAGGAGTAGTATTATAGTAGTTATATTCTTGTACATAGGAGTAGTATTATAGTAGTTATATTCTTTTACATAGGAGTAGTATTATAGTAGTTATATTCTTGTACATAGGAGTAGTATTATAGTAGTTATATTCTTGTACATAGGAGGTAGTATTATAGTAGTTATATTCTTGTACATAGGAGCAGTATTATAGTAGTTGTATTCTTGTACATAGGAGTAGTATTATAGTAGTTATATTCTTGTACGTAGGTTTAGTATTATAGTAGTTATATTCTTGTACATAGGAGGTAGTATTATAGTAGTTATATTCTTGTACATAGGAGTAGTATTATAGTAGTTATATTCTTGTATATAGGAGCAGTATTATAGTAGTTATATTCTTGTACATAGGAGTAGTATTATAGTAGTTATATTCTTGTACGTAGGAGGTAGTATTATAGTAGTTATATTCTTGTACATAGTATTATAGTAGTTATATTCTTGTACATAGGAGTAGTATTAAAGTAATTATATTCTTGTACATAGGAGGTAGTATTATAGTAGTTATATTCTTGTACATAGGAGTAGTATTATAGTAGTTATATTCTTGTACATAGGAGGTAGTATTATAGTAGTTATATTCTTGTATATAGGAGCAGTATTATAGTAGTTATATTCTTGTACATAGGAGGTAGTATTATAGTAGTTATATTCTTGTACATAGGAGTAGTATTATAGTAGTTATATTCTTGTACATAGGAGTAGTATTATAGTAGTTATATTCTTGTATATAGGAGCAGTATTATAGTAGTTATATTCTTGTACATAGGGGGTAGTATTATAGTAGTTCTATTCTTGTACATAGGAGTAGTATTATAGTAGTTATATTCTTGTACATAGGAGGTAGTATTATAGTAGTTATATTCTTGTATATAGGAGATAGTATTATAGTAGTTATATTCTTGTACATAGGAGCAGTATTATAGTAGTTATATTCTTGTACATAGGAGGTAGTATTATAGTAGTTATATTCTTGTACATAGGAGCAGTATTATAGTAGTTATATTCTTGTGCATAAAGGTAGTATTATAGTAGTTATATTCTTGTACATAGGAGCAGTATTATAGTAGTTATATTCTTGTACATAGGAGCAGTATTATAGTAGTTATATTCTTGTACATAGGAGGTAGTATTATAGTAGTTATATTCTTGTACATAAAGGTAGTATTATAGTAGTTATATTCTTGTACATAGGAGCAGTATTATAGTAGTTATATTCTTGTACATAGGAGTAGTATTATAGTAGTTATATTCTTGTACATAAAGGTAGTATTATAGTAGTTATATTCTTGTACATAGGAGCAGTATTATAGTAGTTATATTCTTGTACATAGGAGCAGTATTATAGTAGTTATATTCTTGTACATAGGAGGTAGTATTATAGTAGTTATATTCTTGTACATAGGAGTAGTATTATAGTAGTTATATTCTTGTATATAGGAGGTAGTATTATAGTAGTTATATTCTTGTACATAGGAGCAGTATTATAGTAGTTATATCCTTGTATATAGGAGGTAGTATTATAGTAGTTATATTTTTGTACATAGGAGCAGTATTATAGTAGTTATATTCTTGTACATAGGAGGTAGTATTATAGTAGTTATATTCTTGTACATAGGAGTAGTATTATAGTAGTTATATTCTTTTATATAGGAGGTAGTATTATAGTAGTTATATTCTTGTACATAGGAGCAGTATTATAGTAGTTATATCCTTGTATATAGGAGGTAGTATTATAGTAGTTATATTCTTGTACATAGGAGCAGTATTATAGTAGTTATATTCTTGTACATAGGGGGTAGTATTATAGTAGTTCTATTCTTGTACATAGGAGTAGTATTATAGTAGTTATATTCTTGTACATAGGAGGTAGTATTATAGTAGTTATATTCTTGTACATAGGAGTAGTATTATAGTAGTTATATTCTTGTACATAGGGGTAGTATTATAGTAGTTATATTCTTGTACATAGGAGTAGTATTATAGTAGTTATATTCTTGTATATAGGAGATAGTATTATAGTAGTTATATTCTTGTACATAGGAGCAGTATTATAGTAGTTATATTCTTGTACATAGGAGTAGTATTATAGTAGTTATATTCTTGTACATAGGGGTAGTATTATAGTAGTTATATTCTTGTACATAGGAGTAGTATTATAGTAGTTATATTCTTGTATATAGGAGATAGTATTATAGTAGTTATATTCTTGTACATAGGAGTAGTATTATAGTAGTTATATTCTTGTATATAGGAGATAGTATTATAGTAGTTATATTCTTGTACATAGGAGCAGTATTATAGTAGTTATATTCTTGTACATAGGAGGTAGTATTATAGTAGTTATATTCTTGTACATAGGAGCAGTATTATAGTAGTTATATTCTTGTGCATAAAGGTAGTATTATAGTAGTTATATTCTTGTACATAGGAGCAGTATTATAGTAGTTATATTCTTGTACATAGGAGGTAGTATTATAGTAGTTATATTCTTGTACATAAAGGTAGTATTATAGTAGTTATATTCTTGTACATAGGAGCAGTATTATAGTAGTTATATTCTTGTACATAGGAGTAGTATTATAGTAGTTATATTCTTGTACATAAAGGTAGTATTATAGTAGATATATTCTTGTACATAGGAGCAGTATTATAGTAGTTATATTCTTGTACATAGGAGGTAGTATTATAGTAGTTATATTCTTGTACATAGGAGTAGTATTATAGTAGTTATATTCTTGTATATAGGAGGTAGTATTATAGTAGTTATATTCTTGTACATAGGAGCAGTATTATAGTAGTTATATCCTTGTATATAGGAGGTAGTATTATAGTAGTTATATTTTTGTACATAGGAGCAGTATTATAGTAGTTATATTCTTGTACATAGGAGGTAGTATTATAGTAGTTATATTCTTGTACATAGGAGTAGTATTATAGTAGTTATATTCTTTTATATAGGAGGTAGTATTATAGTAGTTATATTCTTGTACATAGGAGCAGTATTATAGTAGTTATATCCTTGTATATAGGAGGTAGTATTATAGTAGTTATATTCTTGTACATAGGAGCAGTATTATAGTAGTTATATTCTTGTATATAGGAGTAGTATTATAGTAGTTATATTCTTGTACATAGGAGGTAGTATTATAGTAGTTATATTCTTGTACATAGGAGTAGTATTATAGTAGTTATATTCTTGTACATAGGAGTAGTATTATAGTAGTTATATTCTTGTACATAGGAGGTAGTATTATAGTAGTTATATTCTTGTACATAGGAGCAGTATTATAGTAGTTATATTCTTGTACATAGGAGTAGTATTATAGTAGTTATATTCTTGTACATAAGAGTAGTATTATAGTAGTTATATTCTTGTACGTAGGATTAGTATTATAGTAGTTATATTCTTGTACATAGGAGGTAGTATTATAGTAGTTATATTCTTGTACATAGGAGCAGTATTATAGTAGTTATATTCTTGTACATAGGAGCAGTATTATAGTAGTTATATTCTTGTACATAGGAGTAGTATTAAAGTAATTATATTCTTGTACATAGGAGGTAGTATTATAGTAGTTATATTCTTGTATATAGGAGCAGTATTATAGTAGTTATATTCTTGTACATAGGAGGTAGTATTATAGTAGTTATATTCTTGTACATAGTATTATAGTAGTTATATTCTTGTACATAGGAGTAGTATTAAAGTAATTATATTCTTGTACATAGGAGGTAGTATTATAGTAGTTATATTCTTGTATATAGGAGCAGTATTATAGTAGTTATATTCTTGTACATAGGAGGTAGTATTATAGTAGTTATATTCTTGTACATAGTATTATAGTAGTTATATTCTTGTACATAGGAGTAGTATTAAAGTAATTATATTCTTGTACATAGGAGGTAGTATTATAGTAGTTATATTCTTGTATATAGGAGCAGTATTATAGTAGTTATATTCTTGTACATAGGAGGTAGTATTATAGTAGTTATATTCTTGTACATAGGAGCAGTATTATAGTAGTTATATTCTTGTACATAGGAGCAGTATTATAGTAGTTATATTCTTGTACATAGGAGTAGTATTATAGTAGTTATATTCTTGTATATAGGAGCAGTATTATAGTAGTTATATTCTTGTACATAGGAGGTAGTATTATAGTAGTTATATTCTTGTACATAGTATTATAGTAGTTATATTCTTGTACATAGGAGTAGTATTAAAGTAATTATATTCTTGTACATAGGAGGTAGTATTATAGTAGTTATATTCTTGTATATAGGAGCAGTATTATAGTAGTTATATTCTTGTACATAGGAGGTAGTATTATAGTAGTTATATTCTTGTACATAGGAGTAGTATTATAGTAGTTATATTCTTGTACATAGGAGTAGTATTATAGTAGTTATATTCTTGTACATAGGAGTAGTATTATAGTAGTTATATTCTTGTACATAGGAGGTAGTATTATAGTAGTTATATTCTTGTATATAGGAGCAGTATTATAGTAGTTATATTCTTGTACATAGGAGGTAGTATTATAGTAGTTATATTCTTGTACATAGGAGTAGTATTATAGTAGTTATATTCTTGTACATAGGAGTAGTATTATAGTAGTTATATTCTTGTACATAGGAGTAGTATTATAGTAGTTATATTCTTGTACATAGGAGGTAGTATTATAGTAGTTATATTCTTGTACATAGGAGTAGTATTATAGTAGTTATATTCTTGTACATAGGAGGTAGTATTATAGTAGTTATATTCTTGTACATAGGAGTAGTATTAAAGTAATTATATTCTTGTACATAGGAGTAGTATTATAGTAGTTATATTCTTGTACATAGGAGGTAGTATTATAGTAGTTATATTCTTGTACATAGGAGTAGTATTATAGTAGTTATATTCTTGTACATAGGAGTAGTATTATAGTAGTTATATTCTTGTACATAGGAGGTAGTATTATAGTAGTTATATTATTGTACATAGAAGTAGTATTATAGTAGTTATATTCTTGTACATAGGAGTAGTATCATAGTAGTTATATTCTTGTACATAGGAGTAGTATTATAGTAGTTATATTCTTGTACATAGGAGTAGTATTATAGTAGTTATATTCTTGTACATAGGAGGTAGTATTATAGTAGTTATATTCTTGTACATAGGAGTAGTATTATAGTAGTTATATTCTTGTACATAGGAGTAGTATTATAGTAGTTATATTCTTGTACATAGGAGTAGTATTATAGTAGTTATATTCTTGTACATAGGAGTAGTATTATAGTAGTTATATTCTTGTACATAGGAGTAGTATTATAGTAGTTATATTCTTGTACATAGGAGGTAGTATTATAGTAGTTATATTCTTGTACATAGTAGCAGTATTATAGTAGTTATATTCTTGTACATAGGAGTAGTATTATAGTAGTTATATTCTTGTACGTAGGTTTAGTATTATAGTAGTTATATTCTTGTACATAGGAGGTAGTATTATAGTAGTTATATTCTTGTACATAGGAGTAGTATTATAGTAGTTATATTCTTGTATATAGGAGCAGTATTATAGTAGTTATATTCTTGTACATAGGAGTAGTATTATAGTAGTTATATTCTTGTACGTAGGAGGTAGTATTATAGTAGTTATATTCTTGTACATAGTATTATAGTAGTTATATTCTTGTATATAGGAGCAGTATTATAGTAGTTATATTCTTGTACATAGGAGGTAGTATTATAGTAGTTATATTCTTGTACATAGGAGTAGTATTATAGTAGTTATATTCTTGTACATAGGAGGTAGTATTATAGTAGTTATATTCTTGTACATAGGAGTAGTATTATAGTAGTTATATTCTTGTACATAGGAGGTAGTATTATAGTAGTTATATTCTTGTACATAGGAGTAGTATTAAAGTAATTATATTCTTGTACATAGGAGTAGTATTATAGTAGTTATATTCTTGTACATAGGAGGTAGTATTATAGTAGTTATATTCTTGTACATAGGAGTAGTATTATAGTAGTTATATTCTTGTACATAGGAGTAGTATTATAGTAGTTATATTCTTGTACATAGGAGGTAGTATTATAGTAGTTATATTATTGTACATAGGAGTAGTATTATAGTAGTTATATTCTTGTACATAGGAGTAGTATCATAGTAGTTATATTCTTGTACATAGGAGTAGTATTATAGTAGTTATATTCTTGTACATAGGAGTAGTATTATAGTAGTTATATTCTTGTACATAGGAGGTAGTATTATAGTAGTTATATTCTTGTACATAGGAGTAGTATAATAGTAGTTATATTCTTGTACATAGGAGTAGTATTATAGTAGTTATATTCTTGTACATAGGAGTTGTATTATAGTAGTTATATTCTTGTACATAGGAGTAGTATTATAGTAGTTATATTCTTGTACATAGGAGTAGTATTATAGTAGTTATATTCTTGTACATAGGAGGTAGTATTATAATAGTTATATTCTTGTACATAGGAGCAGTATTATAGTAGTTATATTCTTGTACATAGGAGTAGTATTATAGTAGTTATATTCTTGTACGTAGGTTTAGTATTATAGTAGTTATATTCTTGTACATAGGAGGTAGTATTATAGTAGTTATATTCTTGTACATAGGAGTAGTATTATAGTAGTTATATTCTTGTATATAGGAGCAGTATTATAGTAGTTATATTCTTGTACATAGGAGTAGTATTATAGTAGTTATATTCTTGTACATAGGAGTAGTATTATAGTAGTTATATTCTTGTACATAGTATTATAGTAGTTATATTCTTGGATATAGGAGCAGTATTATAGTAGTTATATTCTTGTACATAGGAGTAGTATTATAGTAGTTATATTCTTGTACGTAGGAGGTAGTATTATAGTAGTTATATTCTTGTACATAGTATTATAGTAGTTATATTCTTGTATATAGGAGCAGTATTATAGTAGTTATATTCTTGTACATAGGAGTAGTATTATAGTAGTTATATTCTTGTACATAGGGGTAGTATTATAGTAGTTATATTCTTGTACATAGGAGTAGTATTATAGTAGTTATATTCTTGTATATAGGAGGTAGTATTATAGTAGTTATATTCGTGTACATAGGAGTAGTATTATAGTAGTTATATTCTTGTATATAGGAGGTAGTATTATAGTAGTTATATTCTTGTATATAGGAGGTAGTATTATAGTAGTTATATTCTTGTACATAGGAGTAGTATTATAGTAGTTATATTCTTGTATATAGGAGTAGTATTATAGTAGTTATATTCTTGTATATAGGAGTATTATTATAGTAGTTATATTCTTGTATATAGGAGGTAGTATTATAGTAGTTATATTCTTGTACATAGGAGTAGTATTATAGTAGTTATATTCTTGTACATAGGAGTAGTATTATAGCAGTTATATTCTTGTACATAGGAGCAGTATTTTAGTAGTTATATTCTTGTACATAGGAGCAGTATTATAGTAGTTATATTCTTGTACATAGGAGTAGTATTATAGTAGTTATATTCTTGTACATAGGAGTAGTATTATAGTAGTTATATTCTTGTACATAGGAGTAGTATTATAGTAGTTATATTCTTGTACATAGGAGCAGTATTATAGTAGTTATATTCTTGTACATAGGAGCAGTATTATAGTAGTTATATTCTTGTACATAGGAGGTAGTATTATAGTAGCTATATTCTTGTATATAGGAGTAGTATTAAAGTAATTATATTCTTGTACATAGGAGTAGTATTATAGTAGTTATATTCTTGTATATAGGAGGTAGTATTATAGTAGTTATATTCTTGTATATAGGAGTATTATTATAGTAGTTATATTCTTGTACATAGGAGTAGTATTATAGTAGTTATATTCTTGTATATAGGAGGTAGTATTATAGTAGTTATATTCTTGTACATAGGAGTAGTATTATAGTAGTTATATTCTTGTACATAGGAGTAGTATTATAGCAGTTATATTCTTGTACATAGGAGCAGTATTTTAGTAGTTATATTCTTGTACATAGGAGCAGTATTATAGTAGTTATATTCTTGTACATAGGAGTAGTATTATAGTAGTTATATTCTTGTACATAGGAGTAGTATTATAGTAGTTATATTCTTGTACATAGGAGTAGTATTATAGTAGTTATATTCTTGTACATAGGAGCAGTATTATAGTAGTTATATTCTTGTACATAGGAGCAGTATTATAGTAGTTATATTCTTGTACATAGGAGGTAGTATTATAGTAGCTATATTCTTGTATATAGGAGTAGTATTAAAGTAATTATATTCTTGTACATAGGAGTAGTATTATAGTAGTTATATTCTTGTATATAGGAGGTAGTATTATAGTAGTTATATTCTTGTACATAGGAGTAGTATTATAGTAGTTATATTCTTGTACATAGGAGGTAATTTTTATTAGTAAAAACAAAACAAAAATACATTACATTCCAGCAGAATTAATAACTAATAATAATAATAATAATAATATAACATAAATCAGACATGTCTGTCAGATAACAAAAATGAGAATCACTTTAACTTAAGAGTCCATTGCTGGCAGGATAAAGAGGGGGAAAAAAAAAATAAATCCATAAATAAATGAACAGACTTATTTGCAGTGTTATCAGAATATTCAGCAATCGATATATACATTTCTCCACAATTTTACATTATCAGACTTTTTTCTGACCTCCAGAGACTTTATCCACCTCAGTTCAGACATGATATATGTGACAGCGGTCATATGACGGAAGGGCTCTCTGTGTAGGGACACCTGGGTCCTCGTATGCCAGTGATAATATTTGATGACAGTAATAATAATATACAGGGTCTCCCGGTTAATGTCACCTATATTAGTTGGGATGCCATATATGATTTCGGGGTATTTGAGTGATTGTAATCGGGGAATTTTCAGCCTCCGGGATATTTCCCGCCAGATCTTTCGCCCTCCCCCGCACTCTGATATAAAATGTGCCATGGTCTCCTCCTGCTGACAACCCAATGGACATGCCCGATCTGTCACACTGAGATGTTTTAGGTTGCCTCTTACAAAAAGTTTCCCATGCAGAGATAGCCAGGCAATGTCAAAGAACTTTGCAGGGAGCCTCAGACCAGTGAGGAGCCTCAGACTATCCTGCAGGGTTATAGATGTACAGTCCCTCAATGCTGGCTGGAGACAATAGAAGGTCTTACATACCCTGGTGTATAGATCTCTCCTGGTCTTACTCACCAGATAGGTCTTTTCAATACCCCATTTTTTCAGGCACCTTATGCCATAGTCCAGATACTGGGGGAGGTAGTCACGAGTCGATCGACCCCTCTTAAGGCTGCCGCCTCGCACCCAGGATTCTGCAAAAGGCAATATCCAGTCCCTGATACTATTTACCCACAGGGAGCTGTTATCTGAGTCCAGGCAACCAAAATTTACTTTTAGAAACATGGAGTCAAAAAACACCCTTGGATTTAACATATCCAGCCCACCCTCTCTCCTCTGTAGGTAGGTTATCCCTCTTTTTACTGGGTTCAACCTGTTCCCCCACAAAAGTTGGAAGAACAGGCTAAAGAGCCTAGCGGAGAAAGATTCTGGCAAAGGAAAGACAACAGAGACGTACAAGAAGACAGGGACCAGGTAAGTCTTCAACATTTTAACCCTTTCTCTATAGGTCAGCCTCCAGTTCTTCCATCGCTGAACCTTTGCATTTCCGGATTCCAACTTTTCTTCCCAATTTAGTCTGCAATTATCATCCCTCCCGAATTTCACCCCAAGGATCTTAATATAGGAGGAGGCCTGGGCAAACTGCGGCAGATCAAATGTAGGACCAGTATGACCCGTCCAGAGAGCTTGACTCTTCTCAAGGTTGACAAGAGACCCGGAGGCCTCTGAGTAACTTCTGATGGCTGCAGACAACATCTCCACCTCACGAGGCTCAGATATCACCACAGTCACATCATCCGCGTAGGCAACAACTCTCAGGGGCAAGCAGTGGGGGACCGGCGCCCCCTGAAAATCACACTCCTGCAGTGACCTAAGAAACGGGTCTATGGCAAACACATACAGTAATGGACTCAGTGGGCAACCTTGTCTCACCCCTGCCTCAACCCTGAAAGCATCACCCTGCCAACCATTAATCAGAGGAAAGCTCTCCGCCTCACGGTACAAAGTTCTCAGCCAATCCACAAATTGTCCCGGAATACCGTACTTTGTCAAAGTCGCCCATAGATACTCATGGTCTACTCTGTCAAAGGCCTTAGCCTGGTCAAGACTCACAACATATCTCCCACACCTCAGAGCTTTACATCTCTCAAACATCTCCCTTATCGAGATAACTGCTCCAGAGATGTTCCGCCCTTTAACTGTGCCAAACTGTGAGCCTGCCAACAGTGCCGGGGACAAACAAACTAATCTAGAGAACAGAATTTTTGCAAGAATCTTCCTATCAACATTCAAGAGGGCAATCGGCCTCCAGTTCTTGATGTCACTAGGCTCTTTACCTTTAGACAGCAGGATCAGGGAGGACACTCTCATGGATGGAGGCATCAGGTGGTTTTCTAGACTAGTTTTGTATACATCCACGAGAATTGGTGCCAAGAGGTCTCGGAATTTCTTATAGAACTCAGCTGTAATCCCATCTGGACCTGGTGCCTTCTTCAGATGTAACTTATCTATGGCCTCTTTCACCTCCTCCACTGTTAACTCTGCTGTCAAAGGAGAAAAGTCCAAATCATTAGTATCAGGACCTGGAGTTGCCTCCAAGAATTGAGCCACCTTCTCTCTATCCAAAACCTTCTTCTGAAACAAGTCAGCATAGTAAGTTCTCACCACCCCCAGGATACCCTCCCGAGACTCCTGTAAAACACCCTGGGAGTCAGTGAGACCTGTGACCGATTTATTTGCCACCCGCTCCCTGCAATTCTCAAAAGGATCCGGAGCCCCTAAGGACCCATAATCCCGTTCAAGAACCAGGGATGTATACCTGCGGTACTGATACTGACTGATCTCAGATTTCAGCCGGTCAATCTTCTGTTGGTTATCCCCGCCCGCCGAATAGAGTGACTCTAATTCTTTCCGCAGCCTGAGATACTGGCTATACTTACTCTTCCCCTTCTTAACTGACAGTCTCCTTAAGAGGGATCTGATCTCCTCCTTGACATCCTCCCACCAGTCTGCCATGTTGTCATAAAACACCACTCTCTCAAGCTGGTTCTGAAATAGAGAGTGGACACAACTCCGGACACAGTCATCGTCCAAGAGGCTGGAATTGAGCTTCCATAGGCCTCTCCCAATATCAGGGCGTTTTGTGGAGCCCAAGCAAAAATACAAAGCCAGATGGTCAGAATAAGGGACTGTCTTTTCACTTTTCTCACTAACATGCTCAGCGGGACTGACCAGAGCTAAGTCTATCCGACTGCATCTACCAGCGCAGGAGTAAGTGAATTTTGGTTTCCTACCACCCTCAGTAAACACATCAGACAGACCAGCCTGTGAAATAATTCTGCTTAAGACCTTGCAGTCCCTGGTGAGAGGCCTACCAGTAGGTCTGTCACTGGATGACATGGTGGCATTGAAGTCCCCTGCCATGACTACCGGAACAGATGTAAACAAGTACTGCTTGACTTCATCAAACAGACGTGCCCTTTCAATCACCGACTGCGGTGGACCATAGATATTAATGAGTCGGAGCCTTCTGCCTCGGATGGTAACTTCTAAAACCAGGCACCTCCCCATCAGAACCTCAGTTAATCTGTGTATGGTGACATCAGGGGTGTTAAACAGTATAGAAACCCCGGCATAAGGTTCCACAGCCAGAGACCAGAAGGACGGGCCAGATTTCCATTCTCTCTCTGCTTCTCGTATTAGTCCTAAAGTATTTAAACGGGTTTCTTGTAAGAAATAGACATCGGCATCAAGATATCTCAGATGTTCATACACTGCGTGTCTTGTCCTCCTTGCTCGGATGCTATTCACATTACTAGAGATAACTTTAAGATAGAAACCTGCCATCAGAACAACTAGGAATATGAGAAACAGAGAGATGGGCCCCATTGTCATAGATCAGAGTCAGAGGTGTCCTGGTGACCAGCTGTTTCCATGTCTGATTCGGACTGCCCCTCATCTCGGTGGGGTCTCCTCTTATTGGGAGGATCGCCCTCTGGCTCCTCCTCATACTCCGCCATCATCCGTGAGAGTTCTCTGTCTAGTTCTGCTTCTCCGTCTGACTCTGATAGGACACTAAATCTATTCCCCGTTGCAGTGACCTCGCCTGCACTACTTACTCTCATCTTTGTAGGCTTTTCTACCGTGGTCCACTCACCCTCAGGCTTACGGCTGGCTTTATCCTTCTTCCTCCTTTTATTATTGTTGGATGATCGGGCAGGAGAAGAGACGACCACTGAGGGTTGTACAACCTGCTCGACAACCTCCATGGTCGTCTCAATGGGACCTGACTCGGCCTGGTCTTGGGTGGTATCACCTGTATGTGGTTGAGGCTCCGCCTCCGTGACTACTGACCCTGACAATAGCGCCTCCTCCTCCTCCTGTATGTCATCAGCTGCTGCCAGCAAGTCCTCATCAGGGCTATCCTTACAGATGTTATGCCAGGCATCAGGACAATCTCTGTGGGGGTGACCGATCCGACCGCACAGGTTACACCTAATGTTTTGGCATGTGGCACTCACGTGGCCCATTTCATTACATAGGCTACACTTTACCATGGAGCATACACTGGCCACATGGCCGGCCTTCCCACACTTGAAGCACCGGCGAGGCTGACCCGCATAGAAGCAGATCCCTTTTTCTCGGCCTATAAAGAACGAATTGGGCAGATGTTGGGTTATGTTGTTCTGCTGACGCAACTTCACCAGGACCCTCCACCCACCGGTCCAGACCCCGTCTTCATCCCTGTTCTTACTAAGATCGGACATGAGGTCACAATGCCTCCTGAGCCAGATGACAATATCCTGAGGGGGAACGGCTTCATTCCAAAATACAATTGTGACAGAGGCTGTATCTGGCCTAGAGATGGGGATGAAACTGAACTTATCCCAACCTTCCGTATCTCTCAACCTGGTGAGATTGGCCCAGAACCGGTCCAGATCAGACATCAGCTTAAAACTAACATCATACCCCTGGCGGTCAGGAAGGTTTATGACGGCCAGGATATCAGTCGGCACAAAGCCCATCTGGGTACATAGGAGCTCTCGGACCACAAACCTCCTATCCGGCAGATCCTCCTTGGCACCTCCGTGCCTAAACCTGACTACATTCCTCCTCCTGAAAGCCTGGCCTGTATAATTGGAGTTTGATGCAAAAGATGGAGCACCGCGGCTCCAGGCATTCCCTGAGGAGGTACGGCCGGATCCGCCATCTTGGCGTGTTTGTGGGCGCTGTGTGGGCTGCTGAGCACCTGTACCATGTGGTTCTGCTACTGTGCGAGTATCCAGAGGGGGAAAGTCCTGCACACTGGACTGTCCTGTGTCCGCCCCACCATCAACCTCTATGTCTGCAATATCACCAGACTCCAGAGACTGGACTGCAGAGGGGTCTGACGCCATAGATAGTGAAGGATCCCCCCCAGAAACACCTTCCCCTGCTGGGCCGTTATCACATACAGGAATATCCATAATATCAGGCACATTAGTCAGACAATCAGCGGCAGCAGAGTCCTGCACAGCAGAGTCCATATTAGTATTATAGTCAGCGGCAGCAGAGTCCTGCATAGCAGAGTCCATATTACCACTACAGTCAGCGGCAGCAGAGTCCTGCACAACAGAGTCCACAACCTGTAACCCCAAATATGTTACTCCCCCAGTACCTTCAGGTAAGAGTCCATAGTCCTGCTGCAATGACTTGTCTCCTGGGACTTGTGGTGTCTGCACAGCTGCTACTTCATTACCATTAGGCAGGGGTCCATGACCTGGTTGCAAAGTGCTGGTTGCTGGGACTTGTGGTGCCTTGCTGAGAACTGCTGCAGGTTTTTGCTGTTGCTGAACACTGGTCGCTTTCCCGTACAAATTCCCTTCCTTAAAAGGGAAACTTGCTGGCTGCAGAACTGGTTTTACATGGGACTGCTGGCTGCCACCTTGAGAGGGTTCAGACCCAGCTTTAGCACAAGGTGATGGTGACTTCTGGTATTCCTGGAACCGCTGCTGGTTTCTGTACGATTCTCCCACCGGTCCCATTTGCTCCAGTACAGTCTCGGTCTCCCGTACGTTCTCGGCGAGCTCTTTCGCCAGTGCGCTCAGCTTCCTGTCCAGTAACACCAGTTTCTCAGGGCATGCAGACTTTTTTAGATTATACGCACATTCAATCTGTCTCTGCAGATATATTTTACTGGCCTTCAATGTCTCCAGTCGCTTGACCAGTGCTGGGATCTCATCTGCCAGGCGCAGTTCTGGTGCTCGCTCAGTAGCTGTGACAGTCTGTGCATTGTTGGAAAGCTTTGCAGGTTGGTTACCCCCAGTATGGCTTCTGGTTGGTGTAGCCTGTGATTTCTGACATGCTACGGCTGTTGTCACTGCCATGGGCCCACAATGTCCAGACTGGGGACTATGTCCCAGTTTATTTCCAGTGACTGTACTGCTGGTACCTTGAAGCTTCCCCGCTGGTCTCCCTTTGATCTCCTCCACTGCCTTCACTACATTTTTGTAGTTACCGCTTCCAGATCTTGTCCGCTCAGACCGTACCAATACAGACTGCTGCATGTTCTCCTGCATGGTCTGCTTCTCCAGGGATGTTCTCCTCTGTCTGCAGGAGGGTGGGGTGGACTGGACACCTGCAACCTGCAATGGAGTCTGCACAGGCTGCAAAGTTTGCTCCTTACATTCAACCATTTTGCTTGGTTGTTGCACCGTACTACTGCTTGCTTCCGTTACTTCTTCCTTTACAACTTTCTTCCCATCTTGGCTTGCTGCACTAGGACTGCTGACACACTGGACACGATTCCCATTACTGGGGACTTTAGGATTTCCATCCATTTTTTTAGTTGTCTGGGAATTGCTTCCCAGAGAAGGCCTTGGAGCCTGGGCCTTGGCAGGGGAACTTCCCCACCCAGGGCGGCCCCGCCCTGGGCTATCTCCAGACATCAGGAGCCTCAGGAGAGCTACAAAAACACGTCCTCACAGCTAGGAGGTAGTATTACAGTAGTTATATTCTTGTACATAGGAGCAGTATTATAGTAGTTATATTCTTGTACATAGGAGTAGTATTATAGTAGTTATATTCTTGTACATAGGAGTAGTATTATAGTAGTTATATTCTTGTACATAAGAGGTAGTATTATAGTAGTTATATTCTTGTACATAGGAGCAGTATTATAGTAGTTATATTCTTGTATATAGGAGGTAGTATTATAGTAGTTATATTCTTGTACATAGGAGTAGTATTATAGTAGTTATATTCTTGTACATAGGAGTAGTATTAAAGTAATTATATTCTTGTACATAGGAGTAGTATTATAGTAGTTATATTCTTGTATATAGGAGGTAGTATTATAGTAGTTATATTCTTGTATATAGGAGCAGTATTATAGTAGTTATATTCTTGTACATAGGAGGTAGTATTATAGTAGTTATATTCTTGTACATAGGAGTAGTATTATAGTAGTTATATTCTTGTACATAGGAGTAGTATTATAGTAGTTATATTCTTGTACATAGGAGTAGTATTATAGTAGTTATATTCTTGTATATAGGAGCAGTATTATAGTAGTTATATTCTTGTACATAGGGGGTAGTATTATAGTAGTTTTATTCTTGTATATAGGAGGTAGTATTATAGTAGTTATATTCTTGTACATAGGAGTAGTATTATAGTAGTTATATTCTTGTACATAGGAGTAGTATTATAGCAGTTATATTCTTGTACATAGGAGTAGTATTATAGTAGTTATATTCTTGTACATAGGAGTAGTATTATAGCTGTTATATTCTTGTACATAGGAGCAGTATTATAGTAGTTATATTCTTGTACATAGGAGCAGTATTATAGTAGTTATATTCTTGTGCATAAAGGTAGTATTATAGTAGTTATATTCTTGTACATAGGAGGTAGTATTATAGTAGTTATATTCTTGTACATAAAGGTAGTATTATAGTAGTTATATTCTTGTACATAGGAGCAGTATTATAGTAGTTATATTCTTGTACATAGGAGTAGTATTATAGTAGTTATATTCTTGTACATAGGAGTAGTATTATAGTAGTTATATTCTTGTACATAGGAGTATTATTATAGTAGTTATATTCTTGTACATAGGAGGTAGTATTATAGTAGTTATATTCTTGTACATAGGAGGTAGTATTATAGTAGTTATATTCTTGTACATAAAGGTAGTATTATAGTAGTTATATTCTTGTACATAGGAGCAGTATTATAGTAGTTATATTCTTGTACATAGGAGTAGTATTATAGTAGTTATATTCTTGTACATTGGAGTAGTATTATAGTAGTTATATTCTTGTACATAAAGGTAGTATTATAGTAGTTATATTCTTGTACATAGGAGCAGTATTATAGTAGTTATATTCTTGTACATAGGAGGTAGTATTATAGTAGTTATATTCTTGTACATAGGAGTAGTATTATAGTAGTTATATTCTTGTATATAGGAGGTAGTATTATAGTAGTTATATTCTTGTACATAGGAGCAGTATTATAGTAGTTATATCCTTGTATATAGGAGGTAGTATTATAGTAGTTATATTCTTGTACATAGGAGTAGTATTATAGTAGTTATATTCTTGTACATAGGAGCAGTATTATAGTAGTTATATTCTTGTACATAGGAGGTAGTATTATAGTAGTTATATTCTTGTACATAGGAGTAGTATTATAGTAGTTATATTCTTTTATATAGGAGGTAGTATTATAGTAGTTATATTCTTGTACATAGGAGCAGTATTATAGTAGTTATATCCTTGTATATAGGAGGTAGTATTATAGTAGTTATATTCTTGTACATAGGAGCAGTATTATAGTAGTTATATTCTTGTACATAGGAGCAGTATTATAGTAGTTATATTCTTGTACATAGGAGGTAGTATTATAGTAGTTATATTCCTGTACATAGGAGTAGTATTATAGTAGTTATATTCTTGTACATAAGAGTAGTATTATAGTAGTTATATTCTTGTACATAGGAGGTAGTATTATAGTAGTTATATTCCTGTACATAGGAGCAGTATTATAGTAGTTATATTCTTGTATATAGGAGTAGTATTATAGTAGTTATATTCTTGTACATAGGAGGTAGTATTATAGTAGTTATATTCTTGTACATAGGAGGTAGTATTATAGTAGTTATATTCTTGTACATAGGAGCAGTATTATAGTAGTTATATTCTTGTATATAGGAGTAGTATTATAGTAGTTATATTCTTGTACATAGGAGGTAGTATTATAGTAGTTATATTCTTGTACATAGGAGTAGTATTATAGTAGTTATATTCTTGTACATAGGAGTAGTATTATAGTAGTTATATTCTTGTACATAAGAGTAGTATTATAGTAGTTATATTCTTGTACGTAGGATTAGTATTATAGTAGTTATATTCTTGTACATAGGAGGTAGTATTATAGTAGTTATATTCTTGTACATAGGAGTAGGATTATAGTAGTTATATTCTTGTACATAGGAGGTAGTATTATAGTAGTTATATTCTTGTACATAGGAGCAGTATTATAGTAGTTATATTCTTGTACATAGGAGCAGTATTATAGTAGTTATATTCTTGTACATAGGAGTAGTATTATAGTAGTTATATTCTTGTACATAGGAGGTAGTATTATAGTAGTTATATTCTTGTACATAGTATTATAGTAGTTATATTCTTGTACATAGGAGCAGTATTAAAGTAATTATATTCTTGTACATAGGAGGTAGTATTATAGTAGTTATATTCTTGTATATAGGAGCAGTATTATAGTAGTTATATTCTTGTACATAGGAGGTAGTATTATAGTAGTTATATTCTTGTACATAGGGGTAGTATTATAGTAGTTATATTCTTGTACATAGGAGTAGTATTATAGTAGTTATATTCTTGTACATAGGAGGTAGTATTATAGTAGTTATATTCTTGTATATAGGAGCAGTATTATAGTAGTTTTATTCTTGTACATAGGAGTAGTATTATAGTAGTTATATTCTTGTACATAGGAGTAGTATTATAGTAGTTATATTCTTGTACATAGGAGTAGTATTATAGTAGTTATATTCTTGTACATAGGAGGTAGTATTATAGTAGTTATATTCTTGTACATAGGAGTAGTATTATAGTAGTTATATTCTTGTACATAGGAGTAGTATTATAGTAGTTATATTCTTGTACATAGGAGTAGTATTATAGTAGTTATATTCTTGTACATAGGAGTAGTATTATAGTAGTTATATTCTTGTACATAGGAGTAGTATTATAGTAGTTATATTCTTGTACATAGGAGGTAGTATTATAGTAGTTATATTCTTGTACATAGGAGTAGTATTATAGTAGTTATATTCTTGTACATAGGAGTAGTATTATAGTAGTTATATTCTTGTACATAGGAGTAGTATTAAAGTAATTATATTCTTGTACATAGGAGTAGTATTATAGTAGTTATATTCTTGTACATAGGAGGTAGTATTATAGTAGTTATATTATTGTACATAGGAGTAGTATTATAGTAGTTATATTCTTGTACATAGGAGTAGTATCATAGTAGTTATATTCTTGTACATAGGAGTAGTATTATAGTAGTTATATTCTTGTACATAGGAGCAGTATTATAGTAGTTATATTCTTGTACATAGGAGTAGTATTATAGTAGTTATATTCTTGTACATAGGAGGTAGTATTATAGTAGTTATATTCTTGTACATAGGAGGTAGTATTATAGTAGTTATATTCTTGTACATAGGAGCAGTATTATAGTAGTTATATTCTTGTACATAGGAGTAGTATTATAGTAGTTATATTCTTGTACGTAGGATTAGTATTATAGTAGTTATATTCTTGTACATAGGAGGTAGTATTATAGTAGTTATATTCTTGTACATAGGAGTAGTATTATAGTAGTTATATTCTTGTATATAGGAGCAGTATTATAGTAGTTATATTCTTGTACATAGGAGTAGTATTATAGTAGTTATATTCTTGTACGTAGGAGGTAGTATTATAGTAGTTATATTCTTGTACATAATATTATAGTAGTTATATTCTTGTACATAGGAGTAGTATTAAAGTAATTATATTCTTGTACATAGGAGGTAGTATTATAGTAGTTATATTCTTGTACATAGTATTATAGTAGTTATATTCTTGTACATAGGAGTAGTATTATAGTAGTTATATTCTTGTACATAGGAGGTAGTATTATAGTAGTTATATTCTTGTACATAGGAGTAGTATTATAGTAGTTATATTCTTGTACATAGGAGTAGTATTATAGTAGTTATATTCTTGTACATAGGAGTAGTATTATAGTAGTTATATTCTTGTACATAGGAGTAGTATTATAGTAGTTATATTCTTGTACATAGGAGTAGTATTATAGTAGTTATATTCTTGTACATAGGGGTAGTATTATAGTAGTTATATTCTTGTACATAGGAGTAGTATTATAGTAGTTATATTCTTGTATATAGGAGGTAGTATTATAGTAGTTATATTTGTGTACATAGGAGTAGTATTATAGTAGTTATATTCTTGTATATAGGAGGTAGTATTATAGTAGTTATATTCTTGTATATAGGAGGTAGTATTATAGTAGTTATATTCTTGTACATAGGAGTAGTATTATAGTAGTTATATTCTTGTATATAGGAGTAGTATTATAGTAGTTATATTCTTGTACATAGGAGTAGTATTATAGTAGTTATATTCTTGTATATAGGAGGTAGTATTATAGTAGTTATATTCTTGTACATAGGAGTAGTATTATAGTAGTTATATTCTTGTATATAGGAGGTAGTATTATAGTAGTTATATTCTTGTATATAGGAGTATTATTATAGTAGTTATATTCTTGTACATAGGAGTAGTATTATAGTAGTTATATTCTTGTATATAGGAGGTAGTATTATAGTAGTTATATTCTTGTACATAGGAGTAGTATTATAGTAGTTATATTCTTGTACATAGGAGTAGTATTATAGCAGTTATATTCTTGTACATAGGAGCAGTATTATAGTAGTTATATTCTTGTACATAGGAGCAGTATTATAGTAGTTATATTCTTGTACATAGGAGTAGTATTATAGTAGTTATATTCTTGTACATAGGAGTAGTATTATAGCAGTTATATTCTTGTACATAGGAGCAGTATTATAGTAGTTATATTCTTGTACATAGGAGCAGTATTATAGTAGTTATATTCTTGTACATAGGAGTAGTATTATAGTAGTTATATTCTTGTACATAGGAGTAGTATTATAGTAGTTATATTCTTGTACATAGGAGTAGTATTATAGTAGTTATATTCTTGTACATAGGAGCAGTATTATAGTAGTTATATTCTTGTACATAGGAGCAGTATTATAGTAGTTATATTCTTGTACATAGGAGGTAGTATTATAGTAGTTATATTCTTGTATATAGTAGTAGTATTATAGTAGTTATATTCTTGTACATAGGAGTAGTATTAAAGTAATTATATTCTTGTACATAGGAGTAGTATTATAGTAGTTATATTCTTGTATATAGGAGGTAGTATTATAGTAGTTATATTCTTGTACATAGGAGTAGTATTATAGTAGTTATATTCTTGTACATAGGAGGTAGTATTATAGTAGTTATATTCTTGTACATAGGAGTAGTATTATAGTAGTTATATTCTTGTACATAGGAGTTGTATTATAGTAGTTATATTCTTGTACATAGGAGTAGTATTATAGTAGTTATATTCTTGTACATAGGAGTTAGTATTATAGTAGTTATATTCTTGTACATAGGAGTAGTATTATAGTAGTTATATTCTTGTATATAGGAGGTAGTATTATAGTAGTTATATTCTTGTACATAGGAGCAGTATTATAGTAGTTATATTCTTGTACATAGGAGCAGTATTATAGTAGTTATATTCTTGTATATAGGAGGTAGTATCATAGTAGTTATATTCTTGTACATAGGAGCAGTATTATAGTAGTTATATTCTTGTACATAGGAGCAGTATTATAGTAGTTATATTCTTTTATATAGGAGGTAGTATTATAGTAGTTATATTCTTGTACATAGGAGTAGTATTATAGTAGTTATATTCTTGTACATAGCGGGCAGTATTATAGTAGTTATATTCTTGTACATAGGAGCAGTATTATAGTAGTTATATTCTTGTATATAGGAGGTAGTATTATAGTAGTTATATTCTTGTACATAGGAGATAGTATTATAGTAGTTATATTCTTGTACATAGGAGTAGTATTATAGTAGTTATATTCCTGTACATAGGAGTAGTATTATAGTAGTTATATTCTTGTACATAGGAGCAGTATTATAGTAGTTATTTTCTTGTACATAGGAGGTAGTATTATAGTAGTTATATTCTTGTACATAGGAGGTAGTATTATAGTAGTTATATTCTTGTACAGAGGAGCAGTATTATAGTAGTTATATTCTTGTACATAGGAGTAGTATTATAGTAGTTATATTCTTGTACATAGGAGTAGTATTATAGTAGTTATATTCTTGTACATAGGAGTAGTATTATAGTAGTTATATTCTTGTACATAGGAGTAGTATTATAGTAGTTATATTCTTGTACATAGGAGGTAGTATTATAGTAGTTATATTCTTGTACATAGGAGTAGTATTATAGTAGTTATATTCTTGTACATAGGAGTAGTATTATAGTAGTTATATTCTTGTACATAGGAGTAGTATTATAGTAGTTATATTCTTGTACATAGGAGCAGTATTATAGTAGTTATATTCTTGTATATAGGAGGTAGTATTATAGTAGTTATATTCTTGTACATAGGAGATAGTATTATAGTAGTTATATTCTTGTACATAGGAGTAGTATTATAGTAGTTATATTCTTGTACATAGGAGTAGTATTATAGTAGTTATATTCTTGTACATAGGAGTAGTATTATAGTAGTTATATTCTTGTACATAGGAGCAGTATTATAGTAGTTATGTTCTTGTACATAGGAGGTAGTATTATAGTAGTTATATTCTTGTACATAGGAGTAGTATTATAGTAGTTATATTCTTGTACATAGGGGGGCAGTATTATAGTAGTTATATTCTTGTACATAGGAGTAGTATTATAGTAGTTATATTCTTGTACATAGAAGCAGTATTATAGTAGTCATATTCTTGTACATAGGAGGTAGTATTATAGTGGTTATATTCTTGTACATAGGGGTAGTATTATAGTAGTTATATTCTTGTACATAGGAGGTAGTATTATAGTAGTTATATTCTTGTACATAGGAGTAGTATTATAGTAGTTATATTCTTGTACATAGGAGTAGTATTATAGTAGTTATATTCTTGTACATAGGAGCAGTATTATAGTAGTTATATTCTTGTATATAGGAGGTAGTATTATAGTAGTTATATTCTTGTACATAGGAGTAGTATTATAGTAGTTATATTCTTGTACATAGCGGGCAGTATTATAGTAGTTATATTCTTGTATATAGGAGGTAGTATTATAGTAGTTATATTCTTGTACATAGGAGCAGTATTATAGTAGTTATATTCTTGTACATAGGAGTAGTATTATAGTAGTTATATTCTTGTATATAGGAGCAGTATTATAGTAGTTATATTCTTGTACATAGGAGGTAGTATTATAGTAGTTATATTCTTGTACATAGGAGCAGTATTATAGTAGTTATATTCTTGTACATAGGAGGTAGTATTATAGTAGTTATATTCTTGTACATAGGAGTACTATTATAGTAGTTATATTCTTGTACATAGGAGGTAGTATTATAGTAGTTATATTCTTGTACATAGGAGCAGTATTATAGTAGTTATATTCTTGTACATAGGAGGTAGTATTATAGTAGTTATATTCTTGTACATAGGAGTAGTATTATAGTAGTTATATTCTTGTATATAGGAGTAGTATTATAGTAGTTATATTCTTGTATATAGGAGTAGTATTATAGTAGTTATATTCTTGTATATAGGAGTAGTATTATAGTAGTTATATTCTTGTACATAGGAGTAGTATTATAGTAGTTATATTCTTGTACATAGGAATAGTATTATAGTAGTTATATTCCTGTACATAGGAGTAGTATTATAGTAGTTATATTCTTGTACATAGGAGTAGTATTATAGTAGTTATATTCCTGTACATAGGAGTAGTATTATAGTAGTTATATTCTTGTACATAGGAGGTAGTATTATAGTAGTTATATTCTTGTACATAGGAGGTAGTATTATAGTAGTTATATTCTTGTACATAGGAGCAGTATTATAGTAGTTATATTCTTGTACATAGGAGCAGTATTATAGTAGTTATATTCTTGTACATAGGAGGTAGTATTATAGTAGTTATATTCCTGTACATAGGAGTAGTATTATAGTAGTTATATTCTTGTACATAGGAGGTAGTATTATAGTAGTTATATTCTTGTACATAGGAGTAGTATTATAGTAGTTATATTCTTGTATATAGGAGTAGTATTATAGTCGTTATATTCTTGTACATAGGAGTAGTATTATAGTAGTTATATTCTTGTACATAGGAGTAGTATTATAGTAGTTATATTCTTGTACATAGGGGGCAGTATTATAGACATTGTTTTCTTGTACATTAATTCTACGTTTTAGTGTTTGGTGAGTTATTCAGAATTGAATAACTTTTGTGACATAGAAATGTGTTATCAGTTGTCAGTTCCCCTCCCCCACTATGGTCAGGTTGTACATCTTTCAGAAATTTTCACCTTCTCCAGGACATGAGACTCAGGTGTCAAGACAGTGGCATTGTCTCGATGGGGTGGAGTCTTCCTGGCATAGTTTGGGCAAATATTGTCCGTTAGTACACCAAATATTAGATGATAAGCGGAGGAGTAATCTGAGATTGTACTGATGAAAACATCTACAATAAGGTTCCTGAATGCTATGAGCTCGCTGTCCATCCTGCTTGTCACTGCTGCGCTGCTTTCCTTACACATCATTTTACAGATGCGATGTACAGAGCCTTGCATAAGTCTTCACGCCCTTTGACCTTTGTCTCAACCAAAAACCTAAATGTATTTTCTAGAGATTTTCACAAAGTATCAGATAATTGTGAGTTGGAAGGAAAATGCCGGAAGGTTGTCACATAGTAACCCAATAACATCTGACAGGTGAGGAGCTAAAGTCTTCACCCCCCCTGTATACTCCTCATACTGTAATATACACTCACCGGCCACTTTATTAGGTCCACCTTGCTAGTAACGGGTTGGACCCCCTTTTGCCTTCAGAACTGCCTCAATTCTTCGTGGCATAGATACAACAAGGTGCTGGAAGCATTCCTCAGAGATTTTGGTCCATATTGACATGATGGCGGCATCACACAGTTGCCGCAGATTTGTCGGCTGCACATCCATGATGCGAATCTCCCGTTCCACCACATCCCAAAGATGCTCCTCTATTGGATTGAGATCTGGTGACTGTGGAGGCCATTGGAGTACAGTGAACTCATTGTCATGTTCAAGAAACCAGTCTGAGATGATTCCAGCTTTATGACATGGCATTGCATTATCCTGCTGAAAGTAGCCATCAGATGTTGGGTACATTGTGGTCATAAAGGGATGGACATGGTCAGCAACAATACTCAGGTAGGCTTTGGCGTTGCAACGATGCTCAATTGGTACCAAGGGGTCCAAAGAGTGCCAAGAAAATATTCCCCACACCATGACACCACCACCACCAGCCTGAACCGTTACCGATACAAGGCAGGATGGATCCATGCTTTCATGTTGTTGACGCCAAATTCTGACCCTACCATCCGAATGTCGCAGCAGAAATCCAGACTCATCAGACCAGGCAACGTTTTTCCAATCTTCAATTGTCCAATTTCGATGAGCTTGTGCAAATTGTAGCCTCAGTTTCCTGTTCTTAGCTGAAAGGAGTGGCACCCGGTGTGGTCTTCTGCTGCTGTAGCCCATCTGTAGCCTCAAAGTTGGACGTACTGTGCGGCGTTCAGAGATGCTCTTCTGGCTACCTTGGTTGTAACGGGTGGCTATTTGAGTCACTGTTGCCTTTCTATCAGCTGGAACCAGTCTGGCCATTCTCCTCTGACCTCTGGCATCAACAACGCATTTCCGCCCCCCACAGAACTGCCGCTCACTGGATGTTTTTTCTTTTTCGGACCATTCTCTGTAAACCCTAGAGATGGTTGTGCGTGAAAATCCCAGTAGATCAGCAGTTTCTGAAATACTCAGACCAGCCCTTCTGGCACCAACAACCATGCCACGTTCAAAGGCACTCAAATCACCTTTCTGCCCCCCCATACTGATGCTCGGTTTGAACTGCAGGAGATTGTCTTGACCATGTCTACATGCCTAAATGCACTGAGTTGCCGCCATGTGATTGGCTGATTAGAAATTAAGTGTTAACGAGCAGTTGGACAGGTGTACCTAATAAAGTGGCCGGTGAGTGTATATCCCCTGTATACTCCTCATACTTTATTATATACCCCCTGTATACTCCTCATACTTTATTATATACCCCCCTGTATACTCCTCATACTGTATTATATACCCCCTGTATACTCCTCATACTGTATTATATACCCCCCTGTATACTCCTCATACTGTATTATATACCCGCCTGTATACTCCTCATACTGTATTATATACAGGGGTGTATATAATACAGTATGAGGAGTATACAGGGGTGTATATAATACAGTATGAGGAGTATACAGGGGGTATATAATACAGTATGAGGAGTATACAGGGGGTATATAATACAGTATGAGGAGTATACAGGGGTGTATATAATACAGTATGAGGAGTATACAGGGGGTATATAATACAGTATGAGGAGTATACAGGGGGGTGTGAAGACTTTTGCAAGGTCCTGTATGTCTATAGCGATGGTGACTTTAGATATGCTGATACATAGTGCGGAGAGATGTACACACATATCCTACACTGTATGCCGCTGACCGCTGCCGTTTCCTGTCCATCTCGATGACATCATTGATGAAGTTTGATTTCCTAGTTGACATGTCAGTAAATGTCTGGGACAGGATATTGTCTCTTCCCGTGTGTCGGTGGATCTGCTGGGAGTGCTGCTCACAGTGTGTGCGGTGTATCACATGCAGGACAGATGAGCTCAGATAGTGGGATGGGCAGTGCCCACCAACCCTGTGCCCGGCCACGGTCACTATGGGAGAAGCAGGTGTCAGGAAGCCGTCTGCTCACAGGAGCAAGGGTCACCCCACAGGGATCGCTCATTGTCCCCTGATCAGCACGTCCCGGATCACTCAGTGGAAGATTCCGCTTTCAGTAAATTCTTTATATTCTGGAAATTCCCAGTATTGTAACTGAGCAGGTGAAATACTAAGTGATGGGGAGCAAATCTCTGCACAAGGAGCCCGAATGTCTGCTCTGATCCCCTGCCACATAACGTATGTACACTATATCGGGGACAATCTGGGACCCCCTCCACATAGATACACTATATGGAGAAAAAGAATATGTATAATGTATATGCAATAGGCATTGTGCTTTACACCCCTCCATCTGATACAGTTTGCACCAGTCTCTGTCTCCGATGCAGCTCACTCCAATCTCTCTCTTGTACAGTTCCCACCAGTCTCTCCCCTGTGCAGTTTGCACCAGTCTCTCTCCTGTACAGTTTCCACCAGTCTCTCTCCTCTGTGCAGTTGCACCAGTCTCTCTCTCCTCTGTGCAGTTGCACCAGTCTCTCTCCTCTGTGCAGTTGCACCAGTCTCTCTCCTCTGTGCAGTTGCACCAGTCTCTCCCCTGTGCAGTTCGCACCAGTCTCTCTCTCCCCTGTGCAGTTCGCACCAGTCTCTCTCTCCTCTGTGCAGTTCGCACCAGTCTCTCTCCTCTGTGCAGTTCGCACCAGTCTCTCTCCTCTGTGCAGTTGCACCAGTCTCTCTCTCCCCTATGCAGTTCGCACCAGTCTCTCTCTCCCCCCTGTGCAGTTGCACCAGTCTCTCTCTCCCCTATGCAGTTCGCACCAGTCTCTCTCTCCCCCCTGTGCAGTTCGCACCAGTCTCTCTCTCCCCCCTGTGCAGTTCGCACCAGTCTCTCTCCTCTGTGCAGTTGCACCAGTCTCTCTCTCCCCTATGCAGTTCGCACCAGTCTCTCTCCTCTGTGCAGTTGCACCAGTTTCTCCCCTGTGCAATTCGCACCAGTCTCTCTCCTCTGTGCAGTTGCACCAGTCTCTCTCCTCTGTGCAGTTGCACCAGTCTCTCTCTCCCCTATGCAGTTCGCACCAGTCTCTCTCCTCTGTGCAGTTGCACCAGTCTCTCTCCCCCCTGTGCAGTTCGCACCAGCCTCTCTCCTCTGTGCAGTTGCACCAGTCTCTCTTCTCTGTGCAGTTGCACCAGTTTCTCCCCTGTGCAGTTCGCACCAGTCTCTCTCCTCTGTGCAGTTGCACCAGTCTCTCTCTCCTCTGTGCAGTTTGCACCAGTCTCTCTCTCCTCTGTGCAGTTTGCACCAGTCTCTCTCTCCTCTGTGCAGTTCGCACCAGTCTCTCTCCTCTGTGCAGTTGCACCAGTCTCTCTCGCCCCTATGCAGTTCGCACCAGTCTCTCTCTCCCCCCTGTGCAGTTCGCACCAGTCTCTCTCTCCCCCCTGTGCAGTTCGCACCAGTCTCTCTCCTCTGTGCAGTTGCACCAGTCTCTCTGTTCCCTGTGCAGTTGCACCAGTCTCTCTCCTCTGTGCAGTTGCACCAGTGTCTCTCTCCCCTGTGCAGTTCTCACCAGTCTCTCTCTCCCCTGTGCAGTTCGCACCAGTCTCTCTCCTATGTGCAGTTCGCACCAGTCTTTCTCCTCTGTGCAGTTGCACCAGCCTCTCTCCTCTGTGCAGTTGCACCAGTCTCTCTCCCCTGTGCAGTTCGCACCAGTCTCTCTCCTATGTGCAGTTCGCACCAGTCTTTCTCCTCTGTGCAGTTGCACCAGCCTCTCTCCTCTGTGCAGTTGCACCAGTCTCTCTCCCCCCTGTGCAGTTCGCACCAGCCTCACTCCTCTGTGCAGTTGCACCAGTCTCTCTTCCCTGTGCAGTTCGCACCAGTCTCTCTTCTCTGTGCAGTTGCACCAGTTTCTCCCCTGTGCAGTTCGCACCAGTCTCTCTCCTCTGTGCAGTTGCACCAGTCTCTCTCTCCTCTGTGCAGTTTTCATCAGTCTCTCTCCTCTGTGCAGTTCGCACCAGTCTCTCTCCTCTGTGCAGTTGCACCAGTCTCATTCTCCCCTATGCAGTTCGCACCAGTCTCTCTCTCCTATGTGCAGTTCGCACCAGTCTCTCCCCTGTGCAGTTTGCACCAGTCTCTCCCCTGTACAGTTCACTCCAGTCTCTCTCCCCTGTACAGTTTCCACCAGTCTCTCTCCTCTGTGCAGTTGCCCCAGTCTCTCTCCTCTGTGCAGTTGCACCAGTCTCTCCCCTGTGAAGTTCGCACCAGTCTCTCTCCTCTGTGCAGTTGCCCCAGTCTCTCTCCTCTGTGCAGTTGCACCAGTCTCTCCCCTGTGAAGTTCGCACCAGTCTCTCTCCTCTGTGCAGTTGCACCAGTCTCTCTCCTCTGTGCAGTTGCACCAGTCTCTCTCTCCTCTGTGCAGTTGCACCAGTCTCTCTCCTCTGTGCAGTTCGCACCAGTCTCTCTCTCCCCCCTGTGCAGTTCGCACCAGTCTCTCTCTCCCCCCTGTGCAGTTTACACCAGTCTCTCTCCTCTGTGCAGTTGCACCAGTCTCTCTTCCCTGTGCAGTTGCACCAGTCTCTCTCCTCTGTGCAGTTCGCACCAGTCTCTCTCTTCCCTGTGCAGTTGCACCAGTCTCTCTCCTCTGTACAGTTGCACCAGTCTCTCTCTCCCCTGTGCAGTTCGCACCAGTCTCTCTCTTCCCTGTGTAGTTGCACCAGTCTCTCTCCTCTGTACAGTTGCACTAGTCTCTCTCTCCCCTGTGCAGTTCGCACCAGTCTCTCTCTCCCCTGTGCAGTTCGCACCAGTCTTTCTCCTCTGTGCAGTTGCACCAGTCTCTCTTCCCTGTGCAGTTCGCACCAGTCTCTCTCTTCCCTGTGCAGTTGCACCAGTCTCTCTCTCCCCTGTGCAGTTGCACCAGTCTCTCTCCTCTGTGCAGTTCGCACCAGTCTCTCTCTCCCCTGTGCAGTTCGCACCAGTCTCTCTCTTCCCTGTGTAGTTGCACCAGTCTCTCTCCTCTGTACAGTTGCACTAGTCTCTCTCTCCCCTGTGCAGTTCGCACCAGTCTCTCTCTCCCCTGTGCAGTTCGCACCAGTCTTTCTCCTCTGTGCAGTTGCACCAGTCTCTCTTCTCTGTGCAGATCGCACCAGTCTCTCTCTTCCCTGTGCAGTTGCACCAGTCTCTCTCTCCCCTGTGCAGTTGCACCAGTCTCTCTCCTCTGTGCAGTTGCACCAGTGTCTCTCTCCCCTGTGCAGTTCGCACCAGTCTCTCTCTCCCCTGTGCAGTTCGCACCAGTCTCTCTCCTATGTGCAGTTCGCACCAGTCTTTCTCCTCTGTGCAGTTGCACCAGTCTCTCTTCCCTGTGCAGTTCGCACCAGTCTTTCTCCTCTGTGCAGTTGCACCAGTCTCTCTTCTCTGTGCAGATCGCACCAGTCTCTCTCTTCCCTGTGCAGTTGCACCAGTCTCTCTCTCCCCTGTGCAGTTGCACCAGTCTCTCTCCTCTGTGCAGTTGCACCAGTGTCTCTCTCCCCTGTGCAGTTCGCACCAGTCTCTCTCTCCCCTGTGCAGTTCGCACCAGTCTCTCTCCTATGTGCAGTTCGCACCAGTCTTTCTCCTCTGTGCAGTTGCACCAGTCTCTCTCCCCTGTGCAGTTCGCACCAGTCTCTCTCTCCCCTGTGCAGTTCGCACCAGTCTCTCTCCTATGTGCAGTTCGCACCAGTCTTTCTCCTCTGTGCAGTTGCACCAGTCTCTCTTCCCTGTGCAGTTGCACCAGTCTCTCTCCCCTGTGCAGTTCGCACCAGTCTCTCTCTCCCCTGTGCAGTTTGCACCAGTCTCTCTCCTGTACAGTTTCCACCAGTCTCTCTCTCCCCTGTGCAGTTTGCACCAGTCTCTCTCCTGTACAGTTTCCACCAGTCTCTCTCCTCTGTGCAGTTGCACCAGTCTCTCTCTCCTCTGTGCAGTTGCACCAGTCTCTCTCCTCTGTGCAGTTGCACCAGTCTCTCTCCTCTGTGCAGTTGCACCAGTCTCTCCCCTGTGCAGTTCGCACCAGTCTCTCTCTCCCCTGTGCAGTTCGCACCAGTCTCTCTCTCCTCTGTGCAGTTCGCACCAGTCTCTCTCCTCTGTGCAGTTCGCACCAGTCTCTCTCCTCTGTGCAGTTGCACCAGTCTCTCTCTCCCCTATGCAGTTCGCACCAGTCTCTCTCTCCCCCCTGTGCAGTTGCACCAGTCTCTCTCTCCCCTATGCAGTTCGCACCAGTCTCTCTCTCCCCCCTGTGCAGTTCGCACCAGTCTCTCTCTCCCCCCTGTGCAGTTCGCACCAGTCTCTCTCCTCTGTGCAGTTGCACCAGTCTCTCTCTCCCCTATGCAGTTCGCACCAGTCTCTCTCCTCTGTGCAGTTGCACCAGTTTCTCCCCTGTGCAATTCGCACCAGTCTCTCTCCTCTGTGCAGTTGCACCAGTCTCTCTCCTCTGTGCAGTTGCACCAGTCTCTCTCTCCCCTATGCAGTTCGCACCAGTCTCTCTCCTCTGTGCAGTTGCACCAGTCTCTCTCCCCCCTGTGCAGTTCGCACCAGCCTCTCTCCTCTGTGCAGTTGCACCAGTCTCTCTTCTCTGTGCAGTTGCACCAGTTTCTCCCCTGTGCAGTTCGCACCAGTCTCTCTCCTCTGTGCAGTTGCACCAGTCTCTCTCTCCTCTGTGCAGTTTGCACCAGTCTCTCTCTCCTCTGTGCAGTTTGCACCAGTCTCTCTCTCCTCTGTGCAGTTCGCACCAGTCTCTCTCCTCTGTGCAGTTGCACCAGTCTCTCTCGCCCCTATGCAGTTCGCACCAGTCTCTCTCTCCCCCCTGTGCAGTTCGCACCAGTCTCTCTCTCCCCCCTGTGCAGTTCGCACCAGTCTCTCTCCTCTGTGCAGTTGCACCAGTCTCTCTCTTCCCTGTGCAGTTGCACCAGTCTCTCTCCTCTGTGCAGTTGCACCAGTGTCTCTCTCCCCTGTGCAGTTCTCACCAGTCTCTCTCTCCCCTGTGCAGTTCGCACCAGTCTCTCTCCTATGTGCAGTTCGCACCAGTCTTTCTCCTCTGTGCAGTTGCACCAGCCTCTCTCCTCTGTGCAGTTGCACCAGTCTCTCTCCCCTGTGCAGTTCGCACCAGTCTCTCTCCTATGTGCAGTTCGCACCAGTCTTTCTCCTCTGTGCAGTTGCACCAGCCTCTCTCCTCTGTGCAGTTGCACCAGTCTCTCTCCCCCCTGTGCAGTTCGCACCAGCCTCACTCCTCTGTGCAGTTGCACCAGTCTCTCTTCCCTGTGCAGTTCGCACCAGTCTCTCTTCTCTGTGCAGTTGCACCAGTTTCTCCCCTGTGCAGTTCGCACCAGTCTCTCTCCTCTGTGCAGTTGCACCAGTCTCTCTCTCCTCTGTGCAGTTTTCATCAGTCTCTCTCCTCTGTGCAGTTCGCACCAGTCTCTCTCCTCTGTGCAGTTGCACCAGTCTCATTCTCCCCTATGCAGTTCGCACCAGTCTCTCTCTCCTATGTGCAGTTCGCACCAGTCTCTCCCCTGTGCAGTTTGCACCAGTCTCTCCCCTGTACAGTTCACTCCAGTCTCTCTCCCCTGTACAGTTTCCACCAGTCTCTCTCCTCTGTGCAGTTGCCCCAGTCTCTCTCCTCTGTGCAGTTGCACCAGTCTCTCCCCTGTGAAGTTCGCACCAGTCTCTCTCCTCTGTGCAGTTGCCCCAGTCTCTCTCCTCTGTGCAGTTGCACCAGTCTCTCCCCTGTGAAGTTCGCACCAGTCTCTCTCCTCTGTGCAGTTGCACCAGTCTCTCTCCTCTGTGCAGTTGCACCAGTCTCTCTCTCCTCTGTGCAGTTGCACCAGTCTCTCTCCTCTGTGCAGTTCGCACCAGTCTCTCTCTCCCCCCTGTGCAGTTCGCACCAGTCTCTCTCTCCCCCCTGTGCAGTTTACACCAGTCTCTCTCCTCTGTGCAGTTGCACCAGTCTCTCTTCCCTGTGCAGTTGCACCAGTCTCTCTCCTCTGTGCAGTTCGCACCAGTCTCTCTCTTCCCTGTGCAGTTGCACCAGTCTCTCTCCTCTGTACAGTTGCACCAGTCTCTCTCTCCCCTGTGCAGTTCGCACCAGTCTCTCTCTTCCCTGTGTAGTTGCACCAGTCTCTCTCCTCTGTACAGTTGCACTAGTCTCTCTCTCCCCTGTGCAGTTCGCACCAGTCTCTCTCTCCCCTGTGCAGTTCGCACCAGTCTTTCTCCTCTGTGCAGTTGCACCAGTCTCTCTTCCCTGTGCAGTTCGCACCAGTCTCTCTCTTCCCTGTGCAGTTGCACCAGTCTCTCTCTCCCCTGTGCAGTTGCACCAGTCTCTCTCCTCTGTGCAGTTCGCACCAGTCTCTCTCTCCCCTGTGCAGTTCGCACCAGTCTCTCTCTTCCCTGTGTAGTTGCACCAGTCTCTCTCCTCTGTACAGTTGCACTAGTCTCTCTCTCCCCTGTGCAGTTCGCACCAGTCTCTCTCTCCCCTGTGCAGTTCGCACCAGTCTTTCTCCTCTGTGCAGTTGCACCAGTCTTTCTCCTCTGTGCAGTTGCACCAGTCTCTCTTCTCTGTGCAGATCGCACCAGTCTCTCTCTTCCCTGTGCAGTTGCACCAGTCTCTCTCTCCCCTGTGCAGTTGCACCAGTCTCTCTCCTCTGTGCAGTTGCACCAGTGTCTCTCTCCCCTGTGCAGTTCGCACCAGTCTCTCTCTCCCCTGTGCAGTTCGCACCAGTCTCTCTCCTATGTGCAGTTCGCACCAGTCTTTCTCCTCTGTGCAGTTGCACCAGTCTCTCTTCCCTGTGCAGTTCGCACCAGTCTTTCTCCTCTGTGCAGTTGCACCAGTCTCTCTTCTCTGTGCAGATCGCACCAGTCTCTCTCTTCCCTGTGCAGTTGCACCAGTCTCTCTCTCCCCTGTGCAGTTGCACCAGTCTCTCTCCTCTGTGCAGTTGCACCAGTGTCTCTCTCCCCTGTGCAGTTCGCACCAGTCTCTCTCTCCCCTGTGCAGTTCGCACCAGTCTCTCTCCTATGTGCAGTTCGCACCAGTCTTTCTCCTCTGTGCAGTTGCACCAGTCTCTCTCCCCTGTGCAGTTCGCACCAGTCTCTCTCTCCCCTGTGCAGTTCGCACCAGTCTCTCTCCTATGTGCAGTTCGCACCAGTCTCTCTCCTCTGTGCAGTTGCACCAGTCTCTCTTCCCTGTGCAGTTGCACCAGTCTCTCTCCTCTGTGCAGTTGCACCAGTGTCTCTCTCCCCTGTGCAGTTCGCACCAGTCTCTCTCTCCCCTGTGCAGTTCGCACCAGTCTCTCTCTCCCCTGTGCAGTTCGCACCAGTCTCTCTCCCCTGTGCAGTTCGCACCAGTCTCTCTCCTCTGTGCAGTTGCACCAGTCTCTCTTCCCTGTGCAGTTCGCACCAGTCTCTCTCCTCTGTGCAATTGCAGCACTCTCTCTTATGCATTAGATTCTTCTCCTTGTGCACCAGTTTGGGGTTTTGTAGCTTATACTTGTCTGGTTTGCACTTATTATCAGTTAGAGACGTCGTTCACATTGGGACACTAAAGGCCCAGCTACCTGCGCTGACTCTGCTGTTCTCACATGAAGGTTCTGGAGAAATTGGTTTTTTTCCAAGTCTCTTGCACCCTGAATAGCAAAGCAAACAGTGTCCCTGTTTAACAGCTGATAACCGGAGGCTTACAAACCACAAGTGTGTAACACAGCTGCAGAACGGCGTGTACAATATAACAGGGCGTGAATAGCAGCGCAGGATGGGAAAGAAGCCGTAACAGTGCACAGCACACTGCGAGAGCTGCGGCCACAGTGCAAACACTGAGGAGCCCTGGAGGGCAAATACCCAGGGACATGTCTGCAGACATAACCGGGCCCCCAGGGGCCTATAACATACTTATTGCTCTAAGGGTTATAACACACAGCACAGAGGATGTCAGGAGAGCAGTGTGCTGATACTATAGGGGAGGTCACAGAGTTACATAGTGGAGGAGCAGGTCCCAGCAGTACAGAGGATGTCAGGAGAGCAGTGTGCTGATACTATAGAGGAGGTCACAGGGTTACATAGTGGAGGAGCAGGTCCCAGCAGTACAGAGGATGTCAGGAGAGCAGTGTGCTGATACTATAGAGGAGGTCACAGGGTTACATAGTGGAGGAGCAGGTCCCAGCAGTACAGAGGATGTCAGGAGAGCAGTGTGCTGATACTATAGGAGGTCACAGAGTTACATAGTGGAGGAGCAGGTCCCAGCAGTACAGAGGATGTCAGGAGAGCAGTGTGCTGATACTATAGAGGAGGTCACAGGGTTACATAGTGGAGGAGCAGGTCCCAGCAGTACAGAGGATGTCAGGAGAGCAGTGTGCTGATACTATAGGGGAGGTCACAGGGTTACATAGTGGGAGGAGCAGGTCACAGCAGCACAGAGGATGTCAGGAGAGCAGTGTGCTGATACTATAGGAGGTCACAGGGTTACATAGTGGAGGAGCAGGTCACAGCAGCACAGAGGATGTCAGGAGAGCAGTGTGCTGATACTATAGGGGAGGTCACAGAGTTACATAGCGGAGGAGCAGGTCCCAGCAGCACAGAGGATGTCAGGAGAGCAGTGTGCTGATACTATAGGAGGTCACAGGGTTACATAGTGGGAGGAGCAGGTCCCAGCAGCACAGAGGATGTCAGGAGAGCAGTGTGCTGATACTATAGAGGAGGTCACAGAGTTACATAGTGGAGGAGCAGGTCCCAGCAGCACAGAGGATGTCAGGAGAGCAGTGTGCTGATACTATAGAGGAGGTCACAGGGTTACATAGTGGAGGAGCAGGTCCCAGCAGTACAGAGGATGTCAGGAGAGCAGTGTGCTGATACTATAGGGGAGGTCACAGGGTTACATAGTGGGAGGAGCAGGTCCCAGCAGCACAGAGGATGTCAGGAGAGCAGTGTGCTGATACTATAGGGGAGGTCACAGAGTTACATAGTGGAGGAGCAGGTCCCAGCAGTACAGAGGATGTCAGGAGAGCAGTGTGCTGATACTATAGGGGAGGTCACAGAGTTACATAGTGGAGGAGCAGGTCCCAGCAGCACAGAGGATGTCAGGAGAGCAGTGTGCTGATACTATAGAGGAGGTCACAGGGTTACATAGTGGAGGAGCAGGTCCCAGCAGTACAGAGGATGTCAGGAGAGCAGTGTGCTGATACTATAGGGGAGGTCACAGGGTTACATAGTGGAGGAGCAGGTCCCAGCAGTACAGAGGATGTCAGGAGAGCAGTGTGCTGATACTATAGGGGAGGTCACAGAGTTACATAGTGGAGGAGCAGGTCCCAGCAGCACAGAGGATGTCAGGAGAGCAGTGTGCTGATACTATAGGGGAGGTCACAGGGTTACATAGTAGAGGAGCAGGTCCCAGCAGTACAGAGGATGTCAGGAGAGCAGTGTGCTGATACTATAGAGGAGGTCACAGAGTTACATAGTGGGAGGAGCAGGTCCCAGCAGTACAGAGGATGTCAGGAGAGCAGTGTGCTGATACTATAGGGGAGGTCACAGGGTTACATAGTGGAGGAGCAGGTCCCAGCAGTACAGAGGATGTCAGGAGAGCAGTGTGCTGATACTATAGGGGAGGTCACAGAGTTACATAGTGGAGGAGCAGGTCCCAGCAGTACAGAGGATGTCAGGAGAGCAGTGTGCTGATACTATAGAGGAGGTCACAGAGTTACATAGTGGGAGGAGCAGGTCACAGCAGCACAGAGGATGTCAGGAGAGCAGTGTGCTGATACTATAGGGGAGGTCACAGGGTTACATAGTGGAGGAGCAGGTCCCAGCAGTACAGAGGATGTCAGGAGAGCAGTGTGCTGATACTATAGAGGAGGTCACAGACTTACATAGTGGGAGGAGCAGGTCACAGCAGCACAGAGGATGTCAGGAGAGCAGTGTGCTGATACTATAGGAGGTCACAGGGTTACATAGTGGGAGGAGCAGGTCACAGCAGCACAGAGGATGTCAGGAGAGCAGTGTGCTGATACTATGGAGGAGGTCACAGAGTTACATAGTGGAGGAGCAGGTCCCAGCAGCACAGAGGATGTCAGGAGAGCAGTGTGCTGATACTATAGAGGAGGTCACAGGGTTACATAGTGGAGGAGCAGGTCCCAGCAGCACAGAGGATGTCAGGAGAGCAGTGTGCTGATACTATAGGGGAGGTCACAGGGTTACATAGTGGGAGGAGCAGGTCCCAGCAGTACAGAGGATGTCAGGAGAGCAGTGTGCTGATACTATAGAGGAGGTCACAGGGTTACATAGTGGAGGAGCAGGTCCCAGCAGTACAGAGGATGTCAGGAGAGCAGTGTGCTGATACTATAGAGGAGGTCACAGGGTTACATAGTGGAGGAGCAGGTCCCAGCAGCACAGAGGATGTCAGGAGAGCAGTGTGCTGATACTATAGGGGAGGTCACAGGGTTACATAGTGGAGGAGCAGGTCCCAGCAGCACAGAGGATGTCAGGAGAGCAGTGTGCTGATACTATAGGAGGTCACAGGGTTACATAGTGGAGGAGCAGGGTCCCCAGCAGTACAGAGTATTTCAGGAGAGCAGTGTGCTGATACTATAGGGGAGGTCACAGAGTTACATAGCGGAGGAGCAGGTCCCAGCAGCACAGAGGATGTCAGGAGAGCAGTGTGCTGATACTATAGGAGGTCACAGGGTTACATAGTGGAGGAGCAGGTCACAGCAGCACAGAGGATGTCAGGAGAGCAGTGTGCTGATACTATAGAGGAGGTCACAGGGTTACATAGTGGAGGAGCAGGTCCCAGCAGTACAGAGGATGTCAGGAGAGCAGTGTGCTGATACTATAGGGGAGGTCACAGGGTTACATAGTGGAGGAGCAGGTCCCAGCAGTACAGAGGATGTCAGGAGAGCAGTGTGCTTACACTATAGAGGAGGTCACAGAGTTACATAGCGGAGGAGCAGGTCCCAGCAGCACAGAGGATGTCAGGAGAGCAGTGTGCTGATACTATAGGAGGTCACAGGGTTACATAGTGGAGGAGCAGGTCACAGCAGCACAGAGGATGTCAGGAGAGCAGTGTGCTGATACTATAGAGGAGGTCACAGGGTTACATAGTGGAGGAGCAGGTCCCAGCAGTACAGAGGATGTCAGGAGAGCAGTGTGCTGATACTATAGGGGAGGTCACAGGGTTACATAGTGGAGGAGCAGGTCCCAGCAGTACAGAGGATGTCAGGAGAGCAGTGTGCTTACACTATAGAGGAGGTCACAGAGTTACATAGTGGAGGAGCAGGTCCCAGCAGTACAGAGGATGTCAGGAGAGCAGTGTGCTGATACTATAGAGGAGGTCACAGGGTTACATAGTGGAGGAGCAGGTCCCAGCAGTACAGAGGATGTCAGGAGAGCAGTGTGCTGATACTATAGGGGAGGTCACAGGGTTACATAGTGGAGGAGCAGGTCCCAGCAGCACAGAGGATGTCAGGAGAGCAGTGTGCTGATACTATAGGGGAGGTCACAGGGTTACATAGTGGAGGAGCAGGTCCCAGCAGCACAGAGGATGTCAGGAGAGCAGTGTGCTGATACTATAGAGGAGGTCACAGAGTTACATAGTGGGAGGAGCAGGTCCCAGCAGTACAGAGGATGTCAGGAGAGCAGTGTGCTGATACTATAGAGGAGGTCACAGGGTTACATAGTGGAGGAGCAGGTCCCAGCAGTACAGAGGATGTCAGGAGAGCAGTGTGCTGATACTATAGGGGAGGTCACAGAGTTACATAGTGGAGGAGCAGGTCCCAGCAGTACAGAGGATGTCAGGAGAGCAGTGTGCTGATACTATAGAGGAGGTCACAGGGTTACATAGTGGGAGGAGCAGGTCCCAGCAGTACAGAGGATGTCAGGAGAGCAGTGTGCTGATACTATAGAGGAGGTCACAGGGTTACATAGTGGAGGAGCAGGTCCCAGCAGTACAGAGGATGTCAGGAGAGCAGTGTGCTGATACTATAGAGGAGGTCACAGGGTTACATAGTGGAGGAGCAGGTCCCAGCAGCACAGAGGATGTCAGGAGAGCAGTGTGCTGATACTATAGAGGAGGTCACAGGGTTACATAGTGGAGGAGCAGGTCCCAGCAGTACAGAGGATGTCAGGAGAGCAGTGTGCTGATACTATAGGGGAGGTCACAGGGTTACATAGTGGAGGAGCAGGTCCCAGCAGTACAGAGGATGTCAGGAGAGCAGTGTGCTGATACTATAGGGGAGGTCACAGGGTTACATAGTGGAGGAGCAGGTCCCAGCAGTACAGAGGATGTCAGGAGAGCAGTGTGCTGATACTATAGGGGAGGTCACAGGGTTACATAGTGGAGGAGCAGGTCCCAGCAGTACAGAGGATGTCAGGAGAGCAGTGTGCTGATACTATAGGAGGTCACAGGGTTACATAGTAGAGGAGCAGGGTCACAGCAGCACAGAGGATGTCAGGAGAGCAGTGTGCTGATACTATAGGGGAGGTCACAGAGTTACATAGTGGAGGAGCAGGTCCCCAGCAGTACAGAGGATGTCAGGAGAGCAGTGTGCTGATACTATAGGAGGTCACAGGGTTACATAGTGGAGGAGCAGGTCCCAGCAGCACAGAGGATGTCAGGAGAGCAGTGTGCTGATACTATAGGGGAGGTCACAGAGTTACATAGTGGAGGAGCAGGTCCCAGCAGTACAGAGGATGTCAGGAGAGCAGTGTGCTGATACTATAGAGGAGGTCACAGGGTTAAATAGTGGAGGAGCAGGTCACAGCAGCACAGAGGATGTCAGGAGAGCAGTGTGCTGATACTATAGAGGAGGTCACAGGGTTACATAGTGGAGGAGCAGGTCCCAGCAGTACAGAGGATGTCAGGAGAGCAGTGTGCTGATACTATAGGGGAGGTCACAGAGTTACATAGTGGAGGAGCAGGTCACAGCAGCACAGAGGATGTCAGGAGAGCAGTGTGCTGATACTATAGGGGAGGTCACAGGGTTACATAGCGGAGGAGCAGGTCACAGCAGTACAGAGGATGTCAGGAGAGCAGTGTGCTGATACTATAGGGGAGGTCACAGAGTTACATAGTGGGAGGAGCAGGTCACAGCAGCACAGAGGATGTCAGGAGAGCAGTGTGCTGATACTATAGGGGAGGTCACAGAGTTACATAGTGGAGGAGCAGGTCCCAGCAGTACAGAGGATGTCAGGAGAGCAGTGTGCTGATACTATAGGGGAGGTCACAGAGTTACATAGTGGAGGAGCAGGTCCCAGCAGCACAGAGGATGTCAGGAGAGCAGTGTGCTGATACTATAGAGGAGGTCACAGGGTTACATAGCGGAGGAGCAGGTCACAGCAGTACAGAGGATGTCAGGAGAGCAGTGTGCTGATACTATAGGGGAGGTCACAGAGTTACATAGTGGGAGGAGCAGGTCACAGCAGCACAGAGGATGTCAGGAGAGCAGTGTGCTGATACTATAGAGGAGGTCACAGGGTTACATAGTGGAGGAGCAGAGTCCCCAGCAGCACAGAGGATGTCAGGAGATCACTTTGGCTGCCTGTGTCTCTCCTGCAGTATGTATTGGGCATATTAGACAGATCTCCTCACTTATACATGACCCTTGCAGATTTGGTTGTGTTTAGTGTCAGGTTTTCGGAGGCGTCTTTATGATCTCCTTTGATGGCCTCTGTAATGTGATTTATGATCACAGAAGACATTGGAGGGAACATTAAAGAGACGTCTCTTCATCCCTTTAATACGGATGTGACTCAAATGATGACAATAAGACGTCGTCCTCCATAAACGCGGCTTCACTCTCTGACATCACCGGACGCTGCGGCTTTGATGCAGATTTCACTAAAACAAGAAGAACAAGAATTCTGTGATAGGGATGTAAAGAGCGTGGGGGCGATGTATACTGTCTATACACAGTGTATACTGTTATATACCCTCCCTGTGTGGCCTTATACTAATACAGTGCCTGTATATCTCATGTCTGAGAGGTTGTCACAGCCCCGCCCCCTGATACTGACATCACTGAGATAATGACATGTGACCAGACATGGTATAGTTACAGTATAGCGTAGTACAGTATAGTACAGTACAGTATAGTATAGCGTAGTACACTACTATATAGTATGGTTACAGTATAGTACAGTATAGTGCAGTACACTACTATATAGTATGGTTACAGTATAGTACAGTATAGTGCAGTACAGTATAGTATAGCGTAGTACACTACTATATAGTATGGTTACAGTATAGTACAGTATAGTGCAGTACACTACTATATAGTATGGTTAGGTGATGTCTAGTAACATATATACTCATTACTATATATATACTATACATGTCACCTATATATAGTGGTCAGTAACTGGAATATATACGTGTAGGTGATGTCTAGTAACATATATACTCATTACTATATATATACTATACATGTCACCTATATATAGTGGTCAGTAACTGGAATATATACGTGTAGGTGATGTCTAGTAACATATATACTCATTACTATATATATACTATACATGTCACCTATATATAGTGGTCAGTAACTGGAATATATACGTGTAGGTGATGTCTAGTGACATATATACTTAGTGCTGAAATTATAAACCATTTTTAGAATTTTAACAATGAAGCGCAGTGTGAGCCCGTCCTCAGATGTGCTGTGCGCAGTACTGGGTGCAGCCTCTAGATGGCACTGCTGATCTCTGCACCAGATATATAGGTGACCCCCTATGTAGGAGATGGCTCTGTATTGGTTCTGGTGTCTGTACCTATATAATCTATAGATCTATATGACACCAGTTTAAAAAAAAAAGTTGGAATTTTGTAAAAATGTGCAGAAAACAAGAAATGCAGCAAAGAGTCTGTGAGGTTATTCATATTAGACATAGACCCCATAGGAGACCCCGTATGCAACTGTACTGGTGCCAGGAGACCCCGTATACACCTGTCCTGGTGCCAGGAGACCCCGTATACACCTGTCCTGGTGCCAGGAGACCCCGTATACACCTGTCCTGGTGCCAGGAGACCCCGTATACACCTGTCCTGGTGTCAGGAGACCCCGTATACACCTGTCCTGGTGCCAGGAGACCCCGTATACACCTGTCCTGGTGCCAGGAGACCCCGTATACACCTGTCCTGGTGCCAGGAGACCCCGTATACACCTGTCCTGGTGCCAGGAGACCCCGTATACATCTGTCCTGGTGCCAGGAGACCCCGTATACACCTGTCCTGGTGCCAGGAGACCCCGTATACACCTGTCCTGGTGCCAGGAGACCCCGTATGCAACTGTACTGGTGCCAGGAGACCCCGTATACACCTGTCCTGGTGTCAGGAGACCCCGTATACACCTGTCCTGGTGCCAGGAGACCCCGTATACACCTGTCCTGGTGCCAGGAGACCCCGTATACACCTGTCCTGGTGCCAGGAGACCCCGTATGCAACTGTACTGGTGCCAGGAGACCCCGTATACACCTGTCCTGGTGCCAGGAGACCCCGTATACACCTGTCCTGGTGCCAGGAGCCCCCGTATACACCTGTACTGGTGCCAGGAGACCCCGTATACACCTGTCCTGGTGCCAGGAGCCCCCGTATACACCTGTCCTGGTGCCAGGAGACCCCGTATACACCTGTCCTGGTGCCAGGAGACCCCGTATACACCTGTACTGGTGCCAGGAGACCCCGTATACACCTGTCCTGGTGCCAGGAGCCCCCGTATACACCTGTCCTGGTGCCTGGAGACCCCGTATACACCTGTCCTGGTGCCAGGAGACCCCGTATACACCTGTCCTGGTGTCAGGAGACCCCGTATACACCTGTCCTGGTGTCAGGAGACCCCGTATACACCTGTCCTGGTGCCAGGAGACCCCGTATACACCTGTCCTGGTGCCAGGAGACCCCGTATGCAACTGTACTGGTGCCAGGAGACCCCGTATACACCTGTCCTGGTGCCAGGAGACCCCGTATACACCTGTCCTGGTGCCAGGAGACCCCGTATACACCTGTCCTGGTGCCAGGAGACCCCGTATGCAACTGTACTGGTGCCAGGAGACCCCGTATACACCTGTCCTGGTGCCAGGAGACCCCGTATACACCTGTCCTGGTGCCAGGAGCCCCCGTATACACCTGTACTGGTGCCAGGAGACCCCGTATACACCTGTCCTGGTGCCAGGAGCCCCCGTATACACCTGTACTGGTGCCAGGAGACCCCGGATACAGCTGTACTGGTGCCAGGAGACCCCGTATACACCTGTCCTGGTGCCAGGAGACCCCGTATACACCTGTCCTGGTGTCAGGAGACCCCGTATACACCTGTCCTGGTGCCAGGAGACCCCGCATACACCTGTCCTGGTGCCAGGAGACCCCGTATACACCTGTCCTGGTGCCAGGAGACCCCGTATACACCTGTCCTGGTGCCAGGAGCCCCCGTATACACCTGTACTGGTGCCAGGAGACCCCGTATACACCTGTACTGGTGCCAGGAGACCCCGTATACACCTGTCCTGGTGCCAGGAGCCCCCGTATACACCTGTCCTGGTGCCTGGAGACCCCGTATACACCTGTACTGGTGCCAGGAGACCCCGGATACAGCTGTACTGGTGCCAGGAGCCCCCGTATACACCTGTCCTGGTGTCAGGAGACCCCGTATACACCTGTACTGGTGTCAGGAGACCCCGTATACACCTGTCCTGGTGCCAGGAGACCCCGTATACACCTGTCCTGGTGCCAGGAGACCCCGTATACACCTGTCCTGGTGTCTGGAGCCCCCGTATACACCTGTCCTGGTGTCAGGAGACCCCGTATACATCTGTCCTGGTGCCAGGAGACCCCGTATACACCTGTCCTGGTGCCAGGAGACCCCGGATACAGCTGTACTGGTGCCAGGAGACCCCGTATACACCTGTCCTGGTGCCAGGAGCCCCCGTATACACCTGTCCTGGTGCCAGGAGACCCCGTATACACCTGTCCTGGTGCCAGGAGACCCCGTATACACCTGTCCTGGTGCCAGGAGACCCCGTATACACCTGTCCTGGTGCCTGGAGACCCCGTATACACCTGTACTGGTGCCAGGAGCCCCCGTATACACCTGTCCTGGTGCCAGGAGCCCCCGTATACACCTGTCCTGGTGCCAGGAGACCCCGTATACACTGTCCTGGTGTCAGGAGACCCCGTATACATCTGTCCTGGTGCCAGGAGACCCCGTATACACCTGTCCTGGTGCCAGGAGACCCCGTATACACCTGTCCTGGTGCCAGGAGACCCCGTATACACCTGTCCTGGTGCCAGGAGACCCCGTATACACCTGTCCTGGTGCCAGGAGACCCCGTATACACCTGTCCTGGTGCCAGGAGACCCCGTATACACCTGTCCTGGTGCCAGGAGACCCCGTATACACCTGTCCTGGTGTCAGGAGACCCCGTATACACCTGTACTGGTGCCAGGAGACCCCGTATACACCTGTCCTGGTGCCAGGAGCCCCCGTATACACCTGTCCTGGTGCCTGGAGACCCCGTATACACCTGTACTGGTGCCAGGAGACCCCGTATACACCTGTCCTGGTGCCAGGAGACCCCGGATACAGCTGTACTAGTGCCAGGAGACCCCGTATACACCTGTCCTGGTGCCAGGAGACCCCGTATACACCTGTCCTGGTGCCTGGAGACCCCGTATACACCTGTCCTGGTGCCAGGAGCCCCCGTATACACCTGTCCTGGTGTCAGGAGACCCCGTATACACCTGTCCTGGTGCCAGGAGACCCCGTATACACCTGTCCTGGTGCCAGGAGACCCCGTATACACCTGTCCTGGTGCCAGGAGACCCCGTATACACCTGTACTGGTGCCAGGAGACCCCGTATACACCTGTCCTGGTGCCAGGAGACCCCGTATACACCTGTCCTGGTGCCAGGAGACCCCGTATACACCTGTCCTGGTGCCAGGAGACCCCGTATACACCTGTCCTGGTGCCAGGAGACCCCGTATACACCTGTCCTGGTGCCAGGAGCCCCCGTATACACCTGTACTGGTGCCAGGAGACCCCGTATACACCTGTCCTGGTGTCAGGAGACCCCGTATACATCTGTCCTGGTGCCAGGAGACCCCGTATACACCTGTCCTGGTGCCAGGAGACCCCGTATACACCTGTCCTGGTGCCAGGAGACCCCGTATACACCTGTCCTGGTGCCAGGAGACCCCGTATACACCTGTCCTGGTGTCAGGAGACCCCGTATACACCTGTCCTGGTGCCAGGAGACCCCGTATACACCTGTCCTGGTGCCTGGAGACCCCGTATACACCTGTACTGGTGCCAGGAGACCCCGGATACACCTGTCCTGGTGCCAGGAGCCCCCGTATACACCTGTCCTGGTGCCTGGAGACCCCGTATACACCTGTACTGGTGCCAGGAGACCCCGTATACACCTGTCCTGGTGCCAGGAGACCCCGTATACACCTGTCCTGGTGCCTGGAGACCCCGTATACACCTGTCCTGGTGCCAGGAGACCCCGTATACACCTGTCCTGGTGCCAGGAGACCCCGTATACACCTGTCCTGGTGCCAGGAGACCCCGTATACACCTGTCCTGGTGCCAGGAGACCCCGTATACACCTGTCCTGGTGCCAGGAGACCCCGTATACACCTGTCCTGGTGCCAGGAGACCCCGTATACACCTGTCCTGGTGTCAGGAGACCCCGTATACACCTGTCCTGGTGCCAGGAGACCCCGTATACACCTGTCCTGGTGCCAGGAGACCCCGTATACACCTGTCCTGGTGCCAGGAGACCCCGTATACACCTGTACTGGTGCCAGGAGACCCCGTATACACCTGTCCTGGTGCCAGGAGACCCCGTATACACCTGTACTGGTGCCAGGAGACCCCATATACATCTGTCCTGGTGCCAGGAGACCCCGTATACATCTGTCCTGGTGCCAGGAGACCCCGTATACACCTGTCCTGGTGTCAGGAGACCCCGTATACACCTGTCCTGGTGCCAGGAGACCCCGTATACACCTGTCCTGGTGCCTGGAGACCCCGTATACACCTGTCCTGGTGCCAGGAGACCCCGTATACACCTGTCCTGGTGCCAGGAGACCCCGTATACACCTGTCCTGGTGCCAGGAGCCCCCGTATACACCTGTCCTGGTGCCTGGAGACCCCGTATACACCTGTCCTGGTGCCAGGAGACCCCGTATACACCTGTCCTGGTGCCAGGAGACCCCGTATACACCTGTCCTGGTGCCAGGAGACCCCGTATACACCTGTCCTGGTGCCAGGAGACCCCGTATACACCTGTCCTGGTGCCAGGAGACCCCGTATACACCTGTCCTGGTGCCAGGAGACCCCGTATACACCTGTCCTGGTGTCAGGAGACCCCATATACACCTGTCCTGGTGCCAGGAGACCCCGTATACACCTGTCCTGGTGCCAGGAGACCCCGTATACACCTGTCCTGGTGCCAGGAGACCCCGTATACACCTGTACTGGTGCCAGGAGACCCCGTATACACCTGTCCTGGTGCCAGGAGACCCCGTATACACCTGTCCTGGTGCCAGGAGACCCCGTATACACCTGTCCTGGTGCCAGGAGACCCCGTATACACCTGTCCTGGTGCCAGGAGACCCCGTATACACCTGTACTGGTGCCAGGAGACCCCGTATACACTGTCCTGGTGTCAGGAGACCCCGTATACATCTGTCCTGGTGCCAGGAGACCCCGTATACACCTGTCCTGGTGCCAGGAGACCCCGTATACACCTGTCCTGGTGCCAGGAGACCCCGTATACACCTGTCCTGGTGCCTGGAGACCCCGTATACACCTGTCCTGGTGCCAGGAGACCCCGTATACACCTGTCCTGGTGCCAGGAGACCCCGTATACACCTGTCCTGGTGCCAGGAGCCCCCGTATACACCTGTCCTGGTGCCTGGAGACCCCGTATACACCTGTCCTGGTGCCAGGAGACCCCGTATATGCACGCAATGGCATATCCTGCATCTCCAGGCCCCCCTACTATAATAGCGCAGGTCTGCTGTGACTGTTCCCTCGGCGCCCCCTGTGATGTCACTCCTACCCCCGCAGGCTCCTGCCCTGTGTGCGCGGTGCGGGGCAGGTTGCGGCAGGTCCTCCATCAGGGTAATAATCTGCAGCTACTGTCATTAATGAGGTTGCATCATCTCTACCCACACAAATCCAGAATTTCTAGTGACACCGGATGTCGGTGACGGCCCCATCGTACCATAATAAAACACCCAACAAACAGCGCCGTGACTGACACATGAAAAGCAGCACAACAGCTCATTACACATCTAAGAGGGGGCGCCTGCAAAAGTCTACACGCCCTGACTGCAGGTACAATAGTGGTGCACGTGCCGCAGCCCTTCTCTGTACCACACATCTATCTGGGCTCATCCAGAGCCTCCTGCTTCATGAATAACACTAAGGCCAGTGTATGTGTGTGTGTGGGGGGGGGTAATCTCTCTGCTACTCAGGGTGGCGGCTCCAGTGGCCCCAATATGTGCAGAGGATAAGTGTGTGTGTGGGGGGGGGGGCTGAGACCCTCAGGGCAGGTCTCCCCTCATCATCCTGCAGCGCTCACATCACATTATCCCCATTACACAAATGTATCTGCACAGCAAACTGTTACAAGTTCTGATGCGGCACCAAATAATCCCCCAATAACAGTCCCGTAATATGGTGCAGGACAGACTATAGGACTGGGTGCAAATCCTGCCAAGGGCAACATGTGCGTGTACTTTGTATGTTCTACCCGTGTTTGCCTGAGTCTCCTCCCACACTCCAAAGACAGACTGATAGGGGAAAAACTATAGAAACCTGGGAAGAGCAAATAGACCGCAGCACTGGTCACCCCTATGCTTTACACTGCAGCACTGGTTACCTCTATGCTTTACACTGCAGCACTGGTCACCCCTATTCTTTACACTACAGCACTGGTCACCCCTATGCTTTACACCGCAGCACCGGTCACCCCTATGCTTTACACCGCAGCACCGGTCACCCTTATACTTTACACTACAGCACTGGTCACCCCTATGCTTTACACCGCAGCACCGGTCACCCCTATGCTTTACACTACAGCACTGGTCACCCCTATGCTTTACACTACAGCACTGGTCACCCCTATGCTTTACACTACAGCACTGGTCACCCCTATGCTTTACACTGCAGCACTGGTCACCACTATGCTTTACACTACAGCACTGGTCACCCCTATTCTTTACACTACAGCACTGGTCACCTCTATGCTTTACACCGCAGCACCGGTCACCCCTATGCTTTACACCGCAGCACCGGTCACCCTTATACTTTACACTACAGCACTGGTCACCCCTATGCTTTACACCGCAGCACCGGTCACCCCTATGCTTTACACTACAGCACTGGTCACCCCTATGCTTTACACTACAGCACTGGTCACCCCTATGCTTTACACTACAGCACTGGTCACCCCTATGCTTTACACCGCAGCACCGGTCACCCCTATGCTTTACACTACAGCTCTGGTCACCCCTATATTTTACACCACAGTTCTGTTCCATTAGGACTCAGCTATGACCCTATGATCAGTGACTGCAGCTTGGCTGCACTTCCCCCATGCTTTACACTGCAGCAGTCCTCTGGCAGGAGCACACATGTGAGGGTTGTAATCCCCAACATCCAGACTGCGGGCCCCGATCATGTATGTGCTAGTCTGGGGCCCCTACAGAGCCTATAGGAGGTGGGTAGTGACTGTACAGCAGGTAGTTGTTAGTTCTGTCCCCCCCATATAGAGTGTTCCTGCAGGTCCTGGCACATTATATAATACAACCATCTCCTCCACTCATTATATAATCATCGGCTCCATCCGTCCTGAGGATTATCACATAGGTGAGAGATACCAGATATTGTGCAAGACTGTGGGTGACCCAGATACAAGACTACAGGACAGGGCGCCCCCTACAGGGATGGCAGATGTGGCTAATCATTACTAAGAGTAGGGGGACTGCAGGGGTGGGGAGGGGATATAGGGTAACACCAATCTATAGGTAATACTGCGCTGTATAAGGCTGGAGAGAGAGAGAGAGAGAGAGACAGTTATTGGGCTCCGCAGATGGGTATATATAGGGGTAGATATAGTATATACTGTAGATGGGTATATATGGGGTAGATACAAATCAAATCAAACAAGCTTTATTGGCACGTCTGAATAGATATTTGGCATTGCCAAAGCTAGTTAAGGGGAGGGGGGAGGGGAGTTGGATTCGGGTGGGTGAGTGGTGGGTGGTCTGGGGTATAACAGTCCATGGAGTCTCATCTTCCTCTTATTTGGAAGCTGGACACGTATTGGGCAGCGATCTCCACAGTGGCCTCTTCTTCTCCCAGTACCCATACAGTATATAGATGATTGTATATGGGATATATACAGTATATAGATGATTGTATATGGGGTAGATACAGTATATAGATGATTGTATATGGGATATATACAGTATATAGATGATTGTATATGGGGTAGATACAGTATATAGATGGTTATATATGGGATATATACAGTATATAGATGATTGTATATGGGGTAGATACAGTATATAGATGGTTATATATGGGGCAGATACAGTATATAGATGATTGTATATGGGGTAGATACAGTAAATAGATGATTGTATATGGGGTAGATACAGTATATAGATGGTTATATATGGGATAGATACAGTATATAGATGATTGTATATGGGATAGATACAGTATATAGATGGTTATATATGGGGTAGATACAGTATATAGATGATTGTATATGGGGTAGATACAGTATATAGATGGTTATATATGGGGTAGATACAGTATATAGATGGTTATATACAGGGGTAGATACAGTATATAGATGATTGTATATGGGGTAGATTCAGTATATAGATGATTGTATATGGGGTAGATACAGTATATAGATGGTTATATATGGGGTAGATACAGTATATAGATGATTGTATATGGGGTAGATACAGTATATAGATGATTGTATATGGGGTAGATACAGTATATAGATGATTGTATATGGGGTAGATACAGTATATAGATGGTTATATATGGGGTAGATACAGTATATAGATGGTTATATACAGGGGTAGATACAGTATATAGATGGTTATATATGGGGTAGATACAGTATATAGATGATTGTATATGGGATAGATACAGTATATAGATGGTTATATATGGGGTAGATACAGTATATAGATGATTGTATATATGGGGTAGATACAGTATATAGATGATTGTATATGGGGTAGATACAGTATATAGATGATTGTATATGGGGTAGATACAGTATATAGATGGTTATATATGGGGTAGATACAGTATATAGATGGTTATATATGGGGTAGATACAGTATATAGATGATTGTATATATGGGGTAGATACAGTATATAGATGATTGTATATATGGGGTAGATACAGTATATAGATGATTGTATATGGGGTAGATACAGTATATAGATGGTTATATATGGGGTAGATACAGTATATAGATGGTTATATATGGGGTAGATACAGTATATAGATGATTGTATATATGGGGTAGATACAGTATATAGATGATTGTATATGGGGTAGATACAGTATATAGATGATTGTATATGGGGTAGATACAGTATATAGATGGTTATATATGGGGTAGATACAGTATATAGATGGTTATATATGGGGCAGATACAGTATATAGATGATTGTATATGGGGTAGATACAGTATATCGATGATTGTATATGGGGCAGATACAGTATATAGATGATTGTATATGGGGTAGATACAGTATATAGATGGTTATATATGGGGTAGATACAGTATATAGATGATTGTATATGGGATAGATACAGTATATAGATGGTTATATATGGGGTAGATACAGTATATAGATGATTGTATATATGGGGTAGATACAGTATATAGATGATTGTATATGGGGTAGATACAGTATATAGATGGTTATATATGGGGTAGATACAGTATATAGATGGTTATATATGGGGTAGATACAGTATATAGATGATTGTATATATGGGGTAGATACAGTATATAGATGATTGTATATATGGGGTAGATACAGTATATAGATGATTGTATATGGGGTAGATACAGTATATAGATGGTTGTATATGGGGTAGATACAGTATATAGATGGTTATATATGGGGTAGATACAGTATATAGATGATTGTATATGGGATATATACAGTATATAGATGGTTATATATGGGGTAGATACAGTATATAGATGGTTATATATGGGGTAGATACAGTATATAGATGATTGTATATGGGATAGATACAGTATATAGATGATTGTATATGGGGTAGATACAGTATATAGATGGTTATATATGGGGCAGATACAGTATATAGATGATTGTATATGGGGTAGATACAGTATATAGATGATTGTATATGGGGTAGATACAGTATATAGATGGTTATATATGGGGTAGATACAGTATATAGATGGTTATATATGGGGCAGATACAGTATATAGATGATTGTATATGGGGTAGATACAGTATATCGATGATTGTATATGGGGCAGATACAGTATATAGATGATTGTATATGGGGTAGATACAGTATATAGATGGTTATATATGGGGTAGATACAGTATATAGATGATTGTATATGGGATAGATACAGTATATAGATGGTTATATATGGGGTAGATACAGTATATAGATGATTGTATATATGGGGTAGATACAGTATATAGATGATTGTATATGGGGTAGATACAGTATATAGATGGTTATATATGGGGTAGATACAGTATATAGATGGTTATATATGGGGTAGATACAGTATATAGATGATTGTATATATGGGGTAGATACAGTATATAGATGATTGTATATATGGGGTAGATACAGTATATAGATGATTGTATATGGGGTAGATACAGTATATAGATGATTGTATATGGGATAGATACAGTATATAGATGGTTATATATGGGGCAGATACAGTATATAGATGATTGTATATGGGGTAGATACAGTATATAGATGATTGTATATGGGGCAGATACAGTATATAGATGATTGTATATGGGGTAGATACAGTATATAGATGGTTATGTATGGGCAGATACAGTATATAGATGATTGTATATGGGGTAGATACAGTATATAGATGGTTATATATGGGGCAGATACAGTAAATAGATGATTGTATATGGGGTAGATACAGTATATAGATGATTGTATATGGGGTAGATACAGTATATAGATGATTGTATATGGGGTAGATACAGTATATAGATGATTGTATATATGGGGTAGATACAGTATATACAGTAGATGATTGTATATGGGGTAGATATAGTATATAGATGGTTATATATGGGGCAGATACAGTATATAGATGGTTATATACAGGGGTAGATACAGTATATAGATGGTTATATATGGGGTAGATACAGTATATAGATGATTGTATATGGGGTAGATACAGTATATAGATGATTGTATGTGGGGTAGATACAGTATATAGATGGTTATATATGGGGTAGATACAGTATATAGATGATTGTATATGGGGTGGATACAGTATATAGATGATTGTATATGGGGTAGATACAGTATATAGATGATTGTATATGGGGTAGATACAGTATATAGATGATTGTATATGGGGTAGATACAGTATATAGATGGTTATATATGGGGTAGATACAGTATATAGATGGTTATATATGGGGTAGATACAGTATATAGATGATTGTATATGGGGTAGATACAGTATATAGATGGTTATATATGGGGTAGATACAGTATATAGATGATTGTATATGGGGTAGATACAGTATATAGATGATTGTATATGGGGTAGATACAGTATATAGATGATTGTATATGGGGCAGATACAGTATATAGATGATTGTATATGGGGTAGATACAGTATATAGATGGTTATATACAGGGGTAGATACAGTATATAGATGGTTATATATGGGGCAGATACAGTATATAGATGATTGTATATGGGGTAGATACAGTATATAGATGGTTATATATGGGGTAGATACAGTATATAGATGGTTATATATGGGGTAGATACAGTATATAGATGGTTATATATGGGGTAGATACAGTATATAGATGATTGTATATGGGGTAGATACAGTATATAGATGGTTATATATGGGATAGATACAGTATATAGATGGTTATATATGGGATAGATACAGTATATAGATGATTGTATATGGGGTAGATACAGTATATAGATGATTGTATATGGGGTAGATACAGTATATAGATGGTTATATATGGGGTAGATACAGTATATAGATGATTGTATATGGGGTAGATACAGTATATCGATGATTGTATATGGGGCAGATACAGTATATAGATGATTGTATATGGGGTAGATACAGTATATAGATGGTTATATACAGGGGTAGATACAGTATATAGATGGTTATATATGGGGTAGATACAGTATATAGATGATTGTATATGGGATAGATACAGTATATAGATGGTTATATATGGGGTAGATACAGTATATAGATGATTGTATATGGGGTAGATACAGTATATAGATGGGTATATATGGGGTAAATACAGTATATAGATGATTGTATATATGGGGTAGATACAGTATATAGATGGTTATATATGGGGCAGATACAGTATATAGATGATTGTATATGGGGTAGATACAGTATATCGATGATTGTATATGGGGCAGATACAGTATATAGATGATTGTATATGGGGTACATACAGTATATAGATGGTTATATATGGGGTGGATACAGTATATAGATGATTGTATATGGGGTAAATACAGTATATAGATGATTGTATATATGGGGTAGATATAGTATATAGATGGTTATATATGGGGTAGATACAGTATATAGATGATTGTATATGGGGTAAATACAGTATATAGATGATTGTATATGGGGTAGATACAGTATATAGATGGTTATATATGGGGTAGATACAGTATATAGATGATTGTATATGGGGTAGATACAGTATATAGATGATTGTATATGGGGTAGATACAGTATATAGATGGTTATATATGGGGCGGATACAGTATATAGATGGTTATATATGGGGTGGATACAGTATATAGATGATTGTATATGGGGTAGATACAGTATATAGATGGTTATATATGGGGCGGATACAGTATATAGATGATTGTATATGGGGTAGATACAGTATATAGATGATTGTATATGGGGTAGATACAGTATATAGATGATTGTATATATGGGGTAGATACAGTATATAGATGATTGTATATGGGGTAGATACAGTATATAGATGATTGTATATGGGGTAGATATAGTATATAGATGGTTATATATGGGATAGATACAGTATATAGATGGTTATATATGGGATAGATACAGTATATAGATGGTTATATATGGGGTAGATACAGTATATAGATGATTGTATATGGGGTAGATACAGTATATAGATGGTTATATATGGGATAGATACAGGATATAGATGGTTATATATGGGATAGATACAGTATATAGATGGTTATATATGGGGTAGATACAGTATATAGATGATTGTATATGGGGTAGATACAGTATATAGATAGTTATATACAGGGGTAGATACAGTATATAGATGGTTATATATGGGGTAGATACAATATATAGATGATTGTATATGGGGTAGATACAGTATATAGATGGTTATATATGGGGTAGATACAGTATATAGATGGTTATATATGGGGTAGATATAGTATATAGATGGTTATATATGGGGTAGATACAGTATATAGATGGTTATATATGGGGTAGATACAGTATATAGATGATTGTATATGGGGTAGATACAGTATATAGATGGTTATATATGGGGTAGATACAGTATATAGATGGTTATATATGGGGTAGATACAGTATATAGATGATTGTATATGGGGTAGATACAGTATATAGATGGTTATATATGGGGTAGATACAGTATATAGATGATTGTATATGGGGTAGATACAGTATATAGATGGTTATATATGGGGTAGATACAGTATATAGATGATTGTATATGGGGTAGATACAGTATATAGATGGTTGTATATGGGGTAGATACAGTATATAGATGATTGTATATGGGGTAGATACAGTATATAGATGATTGTATATGGGGTAGATACAGTATATAGATGGTTATATATGGGGCGGATACAGTATATAGATGGTTATATATGGGGTAGATACAGTATATAGATGATTGTATATGGGGTAGATACAGTATATAGATGGTTATATATGGGGTAGATACAGTATATAGATGATTGTATATGGGGTAGATACAGTATATAGATGGTTATATATGGGGTAGATACAGTATATAGATGGTTATATATGGGGTAGATACAGTATATAGATGGTTATATATGGGGTAGATACAGTATATAGATGGTTATATATGGGGTAGATACAGTATATAGATGGTTATATATGGGGTAGATACAGTATATAGATGATTGTATATGGGGTAGATACAGTATATAGATGGTTATATATGGGGTAGATACAGTATATAGATGATTGTATATGGGGTAGATACAGTATATAGATAGTTATATACAGGGGTAGATACAGTATATAGATGGTTATATATGGGGTAGATACAATATATAGATGATTGTATATGGGGTAGATACAGTATATAGATGGTTATATATGGGGTAGATACAGTATATAGATGGTTATATATGGGGTAGATATAGTATATAGATGGTTATATATGGGGTAGATACAGTATATAGATGGTTATATATGGGGTAGATACAGTATATAGATGATTGTATATGGGGTAGATACAGTATATAGATGGTTATATATGGGGTAGATACAGTATATAGATGGTTATATATGGGGTAGATACAGTATATAGATGATTGTATATGGGGTAGATACAGTATATAGATGGTTATATATGGGGTAGATACAGTATATAGATGATTGTATATGGGGTAGATACAGTATATAGATGGTTATATATGGGGTAGATACAGTATATAGATGATTGTATATGGGGTAGATACAGTATATAGATGGTTGTATATGGGGTAGATACAGTATATAGATGATTGTATATGGGGTAGATACAGTATATAGATGATTGTATATGGGGTAGATACAGTATATAGATGGTTATATATGGGGCGGATACAGTATATAGATGGTTATATATGGGGTAGATACAGTATATAGATGATTGTATATGGGGTAGATACAGTATATAGATGGTTATATATGGGGTAGATACAGTATATAGATGATTGTATATGGGGTAGATACAGTATATAGATGGTTATATATGGGGTAGATACAGTATATAGATGGTTATATATGGGGTAGATACAGTATATAGATGGTTATATATGGGGTAGATACAGTATATAGATGGTTATATATGGGGTAGATACAGTATATAGATGGTTATATATGGGGTAGATACAGTATATAGATGATTGTATATGGGGTAGATACAGTATATAGATGGTTATATATGGGGTAGATACAGTATATAGATGATTGTATATGGGGTAGATACAGTATATAGATGGTTATATATGGGGTAGATACAGTATATAGCCACGGTACTAACCACTTACTGACCCCTGTGCATCTCCTCTGGTTTCCTCCCACACTCCATAGACATAGGGAGAGGACCTATAGCTTGTGCGTCCTATATGGCTCAGTGAGTGATGAGAAGGTCTGTAATGTAATAGACTTGTATCAGGATAGTAATGGACGTGACCTGTGGACTCCTCCCCGTGGCCCCTCTATCTACAGGGCCACACTGCACACTTACATCTAGGGTTGGTCCTCTGCGACCACTGACAATGTTGGGTGTTATACTGTATACAAGTCCTGCAATCATCCATAGTATAATGTCATGCTGTATACAGCTCCAGTGATTGGAGGCTCCTCCAGGCCCAGGATACGGATGCCCATAAATGTGCGGCCTCCCGAGCGGATTAATCATCTGACTCATGGGATTAGCTTGTTTTATACTTGTCCTCCCCTCCCTGCCCTGAGAGCAAGAAAAGCCGCCAGTCCTGCCAAACCAGCGAGGAACACAACAGACCGAAATAGACAGGAGGGGAACGCAAGCGCAACGCAACACCAGCAAAGGCCCATGTCATGGAAGGGAGAGAAATATCCAGTAATACAATGTATCCATAGGTGATAGAGGGGATACATAATAATATAATAATATCCAGTAATACAATGTATGCACAGGTGATAGAGGGGATACATAATAATAATAATAATATCCAGTAATACAATGTATCCACAGGTGATAGAGGGGATACATACTAATATAATAATATCCAGTAATACAATGTATCCACAGGTGATAGAGGGGATACATACTAATATAATAATAATAATATCCAGTAATACAATGTATCCACAGGTGATAGAGGGGATACATAATAATAATAATAATAATAATATCCAGTAATACAATGTATCCACAGGTGATAGAGGGGATACATACTAATATAATAATATCCAGTAATACAATGTATCCACAGGTGATAGAGGGGATACATAATAATATAATAATAATAATAATATCCAGTAATACAATGTATCCACAGGTGATAGAGGGGATACATAATAATATAATAATAATAATAATAATAATAATAATAATAATAATAATAATAATAATAATAATAATAATATCCAGTAATACAATGTATCCACAGGTGATAGAGGGGATACATAATAATATAATAATAATAATATCCAGTAATACAATGTATCCACAGGTGATAGAGGGGATACATAATAATATAATAATAATAATAATAATAATAATAATAATAATAATATCCAGTAATACAATGTATCCATAGGTGATAGAGGGGATACATACTAATATAATAATATCCAGTAATACAATGTATCCATAGGTGATAGAGGGGATACCTAATAATATAATAATATCCAGTAATACAGTGTATCCATAGGTGATAGAGGGGATACATAATAATAATAATAATAATAATAATAATAATAATAATAATAATAATAATAATAATATCCAGTAATACAATGTATCCACAGGTGATAGAGGGGATACATAATAATATAATAATAATAATAATAATAATAATAATAATAATAATAATAATAATAATAATAATAATAATATCCAGTAATACAATGTATCCACAGGTGATAGAGGGGATACATAATAATATAATAATAATAATAATAATAATAATAATAATAATAATAATAATATCCAGTAATACAATGTATCCATAGGTGATAGAGGGGATACATACTAATATAATAATATCCAGTAATACAATGTATCCATAGGTGATAGAGGGGATACCTAATAATATAATAATATCCAGTAATACAGTGTATCCATAGGTGATAGAGGGGATACATAATAATAATAATAATAATAATAATAATAATAATAATAATAATAATAATAATAATAATAATATCCAGTAATACAATGTATCCACAGGTGATAGAGGGGATACATAATAATATAATAATAATAATAATAATAATAATAATAATAATAATAATAATAATAATAATAATAATATCCAGTAATACAATGTATCCACAGGTGATAGAGGGGATACATAATAATATAATAATAATAATAATAATAATAATAATAATAATAATAATAATAATATCCAGTAATACAATGTATCCACAGGTGATAGAGGGGATACATAATAATATAATAATAATAATAATAATAATAATAATAATAATAATAATAATAATATCCAGTAATACAATGTATCCACAGGTGATAGAGGGGATACATAATAATATAATAATAATAATAATAATAATAATAATAATAATAATAATAATAATAATATCCAGTAATACAATGTATCCACAGGTGATAGAGGGGATACATAATAATATAATAATAATAATAATAATAATAATAATATCCAGTAATACAATGTATCCACAGGTGATAGAGGGGATACATAATAATAATAATAATAATAATAATAATAATAATAATAACAACAATATAATAATAATAATAATAATAATAATAATAAAATAATAATAGCAATAATAATAATAAAATAATAGCAATAATAATAATATAATAATAATAATAATAATAATAATAACAACAATAATAACAATAATAATAATAATAATAATAATAATAATAGTAAATAATATCCAGCAGTAAAAGCCTTTCCATGTCTGAGACAGATAATAAACAATAACTAATAATCCCAATAGTGACAAGCGCTGAGATGTGTGCGGCTCGCTGAGGATCGCACTGCTGTACGGACACATTGGCAGCCCATAGTGATCCCCGGCTCCTTGCAGTTATGAGATGTGACGATGGCTGGGGTCAGGCTGTGGGGTCGGTCTGTGGGGTCCGGCTGTGGGGTCGGTCTGTGGGGTCAGGCTGTGGGGTCGGTCTGTGGGGTCAGGCTGTGGGGTCCGGCTGTGGGGTCGGTCTGTGGGGTCAGGCTGTGGGGTCAGGCTGTGGGGTCGGTCTGTGGGGTCAGGCTGTGGGGTCAGTCTGTGGGGTCGGTCTGTGGGGTCAGTCTGTGGGGTCAGGCTGTGGGGTCCGGCTGTGGGGTCAGGCTGTGGGGTCAGGCTGTGGGGTCAGGCTGTGGGGTCCGGCTGTGGGGTCAGGCTGTGGGGTCAGGCTGTGGGGTCAGGCTGTGGGGTCCGGCTGTGGGGTCGGTCTGTGGGGTCGGTCTGTGGGGTCAGTCTGTGGGGTCAGGCTGTGGGGTCAGGCTGTGGGGTCAGGCTGTGGGGTCAGGCTGTGGGGGTCAGGCTGTGGGGTCGGTCTGTGGGGTCGGTCTGTGGGGTCAGTCTGTGGGGTCAGGCTGTGGGGTCCGGCTGTGGGGTCAGGCTGTGGGGTCGGTCTGTGGGGTCCGGCTGTGGGGTCAGGCTGTGGGGTCAGGCTGTGGGGTCCGGCTGTGGGGTCAGGCTGTGGGGTCGGTCTGTGGGGTCAGGCTGTGGGGTCAGGCTGTGGGGTCCGGCTGTGGGGTCAGGCTGTGGGGTCAGGCTGTGGGGTCAGTCTGTGGGGTCGGTCTGTGGGGTCAGTCTGTGGGGTCAGGCTGTGGGGTCAGGCTGTGGGGTCCGGCTGTGGGGTCAGGCTGTGGGGTCGGTCTGTGGGGTCCGGCTGTGGGGTCAGGCTGTGGGGTCAGGCTGTGGGGTCGGTCTGTGGGGTCAGGCTGTGGGGTCAGGCTGTGGGGTCCGGCTGTGGGGTCAGGCTGTGGGGTCGGTCTGTGGGGTCAGGCTGTGGGGTCGGTCTGTGGGGTCCGGCTGTGGGGTCAGGCTGTGGGGTCGGTCTGTGGGGTCCGGCTGTGGGGTCAGGCTGTGGGGTCAGGCTGTGGGGTCAGGCTATGGGGGTCAGGATGTGGGGTCAGTCTGTGGGGTCAGTCTGTGGGGTCGGTCTGTGGGGTCAGTCTGTGGGGTCCGGCTGTGGGGTCCGGCTGTGGGGTCAGGCTGTGGGATCAGGCTGTGGGGTCAGTCTGTGGGGTCCGGCTGTGGGGTCCGGCTGTGGGGTCCGGCTGTGGGGTCCGGCTGTGGGGTCAGGCTGTGGGATCAGGCTGTGGGGTCAGTCTGTGGGGTCCGGCTGTGGGGTCCGGCTGTGGGGTCAGGCTGTGGGGTCAGTCTGTGGGTTCGGGCGGTGGGGTCTCTAGGTCAGGCCTGGTGTAAGGTGTGGACCCCACTGGCCTCATCTCTGGCTCTGCTTCTCTTACTGAAATCATTGAGGCTTTTCCATTGTATTTATTTGGGGAGTTCAGTGCTGCGGTGACGTCTCCACTCACTGACACCAAGCAGAGCGCTGTAAAATGGGGAAGTGACTTCTTTTATTCATAGTTGAGATTCCCTGTAGGACGCCCCGGCCCCGGCCTGAGACTCCATATATATAGTAACCACCAACTATTAAATGGATAGTCAAATCTATACAATCAGAATGCCGCCCTGCCTAACCCTGTACAATATATATACACCTATAGGTATATCAGCTCCTGTACAGGATATATACATACCCATATATAATATACACATACTGCCCTGCCTAACCCTATAGAACCTGTAGAATTTGTCTACATTACTGCTTGCTGTGATCATATACATTGCTAGTCCTGCTCTCGGCCAGAGGAATTAGGACCTTAATAATTACATCCCACACCCCTGTCATCCACTCACACACTATAAATATATATACACACTATATACATACACGCGCTGTGTACGTGTTACATATATGCCATATACATGTTACATATATACTATATACAGACAGGATGCGTACACATTACATATATACACATACACATGTTACCTATATACTATACACATACACACGTTACCTATATACTATATACAGACACGTCACATATTTACATACACACGTTACCTATATACTATACACATACACACGTTACCTATATACTATATACAGACACGTCACATATATACATACACACGTTACCTATATACTATACACATACACACGTTACCTATATACTATATACAGACACGTCACATATATACATACACACGTTACCTATATACTATACACATACACACGTTACCTATATACAGACACGTCACATATATACATACACACGTTACCTATATACTATATACATACACACGTTACCTATATACTATATACAGACACGTCACATATATACATACATACGTTACCTATTTACTATATACATACACACGTTACCTATATACTATATACATACACACGTTACCTATTTACTATATACATACACACGTTACCTATATACTATATACATACACACGTTACCTATATACTATATACATACACACGTTACCTATATACTATATACATACACACGTTACCTATATACTATATACGCAGCTCCTGCTCAGTTTGTATTTGCCAATGAATGAACCTAAGAGCCAAGTTGTGATGAGAATGCCAAGTGTCTTTTATTGTACAGGTATATACAGGCAGTGCACACAGTACCTCGGCCCCTTGTAAAGGGAAAGTAACCAGACATGAAGTTTATTGTACAAAAAACAAAGTGTAAAAAATGACTGCGCAGTAAGGGCTCTATACATAGTGGCGGCCAGCAGGCGGCGCTGCACTCCAGCTGTCTGGTGACGGCAGTCATTGCCCTTTAAGAGCGCAGCGTTCCAAATACTTCAGTGTAGTCATATACAAGTGTCACCCCAAGACTTCTGGAGCCCCCAGCCCATCCCCCACTTTCTAGACTCTTACAGTATAATAAAGAGTATAAAAAGCAGCTGAAACTTCCAGATCAGCAAAAATAAAACTTCAATTCACCTTACAAAAATGCAAGAAGCTGAATTTTTACAAATATTGTACAAAATGCAGAGAATTGTCGTCTCTGCCCTGGAATCCGAAATAACAGAACAGAGATCTGGTCATGACATTAAATAGCCCTAATGTACAGAGGTATATACAGCGCCCCTGTAAAGTGGAGGGGCTCACATGTGCCTCTTCATGTGCAGGGCCAGGTGGTCCGACCTGGAGAAGGCTCGCTCACACATGTGACACTGGAAGGGTCTGTGGCCCGTGTGTTTGCGGAAATGGCGAGTGAGTTCATCTGATCTGGCGAATTTCCAGCCGCAGCCTTCCCAGTTGCAGTGATAAGGCTTCTCACCTGAGGACGGAACAAGAAGGGGTTAATGAGTGCTAGGACCACAGCCGGGAATTGGGGGGGAGGGGGGGGTACTTTTCTGACTTCTAACCCCCCCACACACATACATGTTACTGATCCCAGTATAACATCAGCGGGTGTACACGTAGCATTTAGGGGGTGAGGGTCTTACCTGTGTGGGTCCTCATGTGCGCCTTGAGGTGCGAGCTCTTCGTATACGTCTTCCCACAGCCGGGGTACTCGCAGTTGTGGGTGGCCGTTCTCTTCCGTGCCCACGAGCGGCGCCCTCTCTTTGGTTTGCAGTCATCGCTGGGGTTCATGGTGGAGTAGTATTCCAGCAGGGGGGAGGAGGGGGGAGTCACCATCATGCCGTGCATAGCGGGATGCACCTTCATAGGGTCCCTGTACATCCCAAAATGTCCATGAAACTGTGGGGGCGCCTGACCCGGGAAGGCAGTGGGGTAGGGCTGGTACTGCTGGGGTAGGAGGGGGAGGCAGTGCAGCTCGGTGCCCATCAGGTGACAGTCACTCATGGCCATCTCGTCAGTGCTCCCCCCGGGGCTGATCCTGTAAGCAGACCCCCCCAGGTGCATAATGGTGCCAGGCATGCAGTCGGGGGTAGTGGGGGGGTTCAGCATACACTGCTCGGGTCGCTCCTTCTTTATCTTGTGCCCCACGTGCTGCATATGGTCCATTGAGAGGGGCCCCGAGTTCTCCATGCTGGTGCCCCGCAGTTCGGTGTACTTCCTAGTGCAGGACATGTGGGGCTTCACACTGTAACCAGGGGGAACATCCATGGGGGGCAGGTCGGCGGTCAGCAGCTCGGCCACATAACTGTGCTGGGGACTTCCATACTTGTGTCCCGGGTATGAGCTGTCACTGTCATAGGTGGTGCTGCAGCTCTCGGGGGTCTCCGGCAGGGGGTAAGTGGGGCCTCCGCCGCCCCCTCCTGGATTATTATTTGTTGTGTGCGCCAAAATAAATTCTAAATCCACAAACTTTCCCAAATCGTCCTCCTCCTTCTTGATGCTACAGGAGTCGATCAGGTTGTAGCCGATGTCGTCCATACTCAGGTCCTGCAGAGACAAAATGAAATATAAATCGCAGCAAATCTAAAGGATTGTTATGAGGAGCCCTGGAACTTGTCAGACGAGTTTATAACAATTACTGAGCAAACAAGAGAATCCTCCGGAGCCGGGCCCCAGAGCCAGCCGGGGCCAACATACCAAATACAAGGCAACACCGAGGAAAAGGTGCAGAGGATCAGGAGACTGTTCACACGCAGGATACTACACGACACCTACAGCTTGTCTGCACCACGTCAGGTGTCCGCACTACAAACTGCAGCAGTGCAAACCTGCTGTAACCTAGTCTGAACAAGGTCTGAGAACGGGACACAAGACAAGGGGCAGCGGGGCCGGCAGCCCTTATACATCTACATCTCATATCCTTCTATATACTATACGTATTATAGAAGAGCGGCTCAGCTCTGCTACATTGGATACTAACCTGGACCATTCCAAGCTGCTTGTCGTGTCCTGTGGGTAGGCTGCTATAGGTGGCGCTCATACTGCTCCTGGGGGTCCGCTCTATAGAGGATCATACAGACTAATCCTCTGCACAGGCGGCTGCAGCCAAGGTTATGGTAGAGCCTAATTAATATTCATGAGCTCTTTGCCCTGATTGGCTGCTGCTTCTGTATTTGTACACAGCGTGTAGATTAGTGGCTCCGCCCCCAGCCTGAGGCTGACACATCCTATAATGGGAACCACAGACAGATAGAAGGGCCATAAAGAACTGCGACCTGTGCTGCAAGCTATACACTGTATATATATGTATAATACCGCCAATGGATGCACTATATATACACGTATAATACCGCCAATGGATGCACTGTGTATATATGTATAATACCGCCAATGGATGCACTATATATACACGTATAATACCGCCAATGGATGCACTGGGTATATATAATACCGCCAATGGATACACTATATATACACGTATAATACCGCCAATGGATGCACTGTGTATATATGTATAATACCGCCAATGGATACACTGTGTATATATGTATAATACCGCCAATGCATACACTGTGTATATATGTATAATACCGCCAATGGATGCACTGTGTATATATCTATAATACCGCCAATGCATACACTGTGTATATATGTATAATACCGCCAATGGATACACTGTGTATATAGCTATAATACCGCCAATGGATGCACTGTGTATATATCTATAATACCGCCAATGGATGCACTGTATATATATCTATAATACCACCAATGGATGCACTGTGTATATATCTATAATACCGCCAATGGATGCACTGTATATATATCTATAATACCACCAATGGATGCACTGTGTATATAGCTATAATACCGCCAATGGATGCACTGTGTATATATCTATAATACCGCCAATGCATACACTGTATATATGTATAATACCGCCAATGGATACACTGTGTATATATGTATAATACTGCCAATGCATACACTGTGTATATATGTATAATACCGCCAATGCATACACTGTATATATGTATAATACCGCCAATGGATACACTGTGTATATATGTATAATACTGCCAATGCATACACTGTGTATATATGTATAATACCGCCAATGGATGCACTGTGTATATATCTATAATACCGCCAATGGATGCACTGTGTATATATGTATGATACTGCCAATAGATACACTGTATATATATGTATAATACCGGCAATAGATACACTGTATAATACCGCTAATGGATGCACTGTGTATATATGTATAATACCGCCAATGGATGCACTATATATGCATGTATAATACCGCCAATGGATGCACTGTATAATACCGCCAATGGATGCACTGTATATATATGTATAATACTGTCAATAGATACACTGTATAATACCGCTAATGGATGCACTGTGTATATACCTATAATACCGCCAATGGATGCACTGTATAATACCGCCAATGGATGCATTGTGTATATATCTATAATACCGCCAATGGATGCACTATATATGCATGTATAATACCGCCAATGGATGCACTGTGTATATATCTATAATACAGCCAATGGATGCACTATATATGTATATATAATACCGCCAATGTATGCACTGTGTATATATCTATAATACCGCCAATGGATGCACTGTATATATATCTATAATACCGCCAGTGGATGCACTGTGTATATCTATAATACCGCCAATGGATGCACTATGTATATATCTATAATACAGCCAATGGATGCACTATATATACACATATAATACCGCCAATGGATGCACTATATATTCATGTATAATGCCGCCAATGGATGCACTGTGTATATATGTATAATACCGCCAATGGATGCACTGTGTATATATCTATAATACCGCCAATGGATGCACTTTGTATATATCTATAATACCGCCAATAGATGCACTTTGTATATATCTATAATACCGCCAATGGATGCACTGTGTATATATCTATAATACCGCCAATGGATGCACTGTGTATATATGTATAATACCGCCAATAGATACACTGTATATATATGTATAATACCGCCAATAGATACACTGTATGGAGGTATAATACCGCCAATAGATACACTGTATATATATGTATAACACCGGCAATAGATACACTGTATATAGGTATAATACCGCCAATAGATACACTGTATATAGGTATAATACCGCCAATACATACACTTTATATAGGTATAATACCGCCAATAGATACATTGTATATAGGTATAATACCGCCAATAGATACATTGTATATAGGTATAATACCGCCAATAGATACATTGTATATAGGTATAATACCGCCAATAGATACATTGTATATAGGTATAATACTGCCAATAGATACATTGTATATAGGTATAATGCCGCCAATAGATACATTGTATATAGGTATAATACCGCCAATAGATACATTGTATATAGGTATAATACCGCCAATAGATACATTGTATATAGGTATAATACCGCCAATAGATACATTGTATATAGGTATAATACCACCAATAGATACATTGTATATAGGTATAATACCGCCAATAGATACATTGTATATCGGTATAATACCGCCAATAGATACACTGTATATAGGTATAATACCACCAATAGATACACTTTATATAGGTATAATACCGCCAAGAGATACATTGTATATAGGTATAATACCGCCAATAGATACATTGTATATAGGTATAATACCGCCAATAGATACATTGTATATCTAAATATATATAGGCAAGAAATACAGCAGTAAATAATATTACTCTAAAACTGTACAATATAATACTATACCTATATATATATAATACTGTGCAGACATCTATATATAATACTATGCAGCTATATATATGTATACAGTACAGACATACCACAGGGATATAAATATTATTGGGCTCCTGTCCTTCACCCACCGTTAGACCTTCTATACATTGTCTGATTTTCCTGCATTGTCTAGATACATACATACATACAAAGCCCATATACACAGGCTATATACATTATATATATTCACAAGACACAATGTATTATCCAAAAGCACAGAACGTATAGAGACAAAGTATATAGTACGGGGGGAGCACTGGGATGTATAATCCATGACTATAAGACTGATAGAATATAGATAGCAGACGTGTCACTGCCGGAATATTATATACAGTATATATGTGCTATATCATAGACAGCTCAGTGGCCGAATATCACTCACATATCACAAGAGCAGATAATATTACACTGTACACAAAGCCATGTCCACACCTATACACACTAAACCTTATATACACACTGCAGGTATTATATACTGACAGTATAACCATTATATACACCTATAGACACTGCAGGTATTATATACTGACAGTATAACCATTATATACACATATACACACTGCAGGTATTATATACTGATAGTATAACCATTATATACACCTATAGAAACTCTGCAGGTATTATATACTGACAGTATAACCATTATATACACCTATAGACACTGCAGGTATTATATACTGACAGTATAACCATTATATACACATATACACACTGCAGGTATTATATACTGATAGTATAACCATTATATACACCTATAGAAACTCTGCAGGTATTATATACTGACAGTATAACCATTATATACACCTATACACACTGCAGGTATTATATACTGACAGTATAACCATTATATACACCTATAGAAACTCTGCAGGTATTATATACTGACAGTATAACCATTATAAACACCTATACACACTGCGGGTATTATATACTGACAGTATAACCATTATATACACCTATACACACTGCAGGTATTATATACTGACAGTATAACCATTATATACACCTATATACACACTGCAGGTATTGTATACTGACAGTATAACCATTATATACACCTATAGACACACTGCAGGTATTATATACTGACAGTATAACCATTATATACACCTATACACACTGCAGGTATTATATACTGACAGTATAACCATTATATACACCTATACACACTGCAGGTATTGTATACTGACAGTATAACCATTATATACACCTATACACACTGCAGCTATTATATACTGACAGTATAACCATTATATACACCTATACACACTGCAGGTATTATATACTGACAGTATAACCATTATATACACCTATACACACACTGCAGGTATTATATACTGACAGTATAACCATTATATACACCTATACACACTGCAGGTATTATATACTGACAGTATAACCATTATATACACCTATACACACACTGCAGGTATTATATACTGACAGTATAACCATTATATACACCTATACACACTGCAGGTATTATATACTGACAGTATAACCATTATATACACCTATAGACACTGCAGGTAATATATACTGACAGTATAACCATTATATACACCTATACACACTGCAGGTATTGTATACTGACAGTATAACCATTATATACACCTATACACACTGCAGGTATTGTATACTGACAGTATAACCATTATATACACCTATACACACTGCAGCTATTATATACTGACAGTATAACCATTATATACACCTATACACACTGCAGGTATTGTATACTGACAGTATAACCATTATATACACTTATACACACTGCAGGTATTATATACTGACAGTATAACCATTATATACACCTATACACACTGCAGGTATTATATACTGACAGTATAACCATTATATACACCTATACACACTGCAGGTATTATATACTGACAGTATAACCATTATATACACCTATACACACTGCAGGTATTATATACTGACAGTATAACCATTATATACACCTATAGACACTGCAGGTATTATATACTGACAGTATATCCATTATATACACCTATACACACTGCAGGTATTATATACTGACAGTATAACCATTATATACACCTATACACACTGCAGGTATTATATACTGACAGTATAACCATTATATACACCTATATACACACTGCAGGTATTATATACTGACAGTATAACCATTATATACACCTATATACACACTGCAGGTATTGTATACTGACAGTATAACCATTATATACACCTATACACACACTGCAGGTATTATATACTGACAGTATAACCATTATATACACCTATAGACACTGCAGGTATTATATACTGACAGTATATCCATTATATACACCTATAGACACTGCAGGTATTGTATACTGACAGTATAACCATTATATACACATATACACACTGCAGGTATTATATACTGACAGTATAACCATTATATACACCTATACACACTGCAGGTATTATATACTGACAGTATAACCATTATATACACCTATACACACTGCGGGTATTATATACTGACAGTATAACCATTATATACACCTATACACACACTGCAGGTATTGTATACTGACAGTATAACCATTATATACACCTATACACACTGCAGGTATTATATACTGACAGTATAACCATTATATACACATATACACACTGCGGGTATTATATACTGACAGTATAACCATTATATACACCTATACACACACTGCAGGTATTGTATACTGACAGTATAACCATTATATACACCTATACACACTGCAGGTATTATATACTGACAGTATAACCATTATATACACATATACACACTGCAGGTATTATATACTGACAGTATAACCATTATATACACATATACACACTGCAGGTATTATATACTGACAGTATAACCATTATATACACATATACACACTGCAGGTATTATATACTGATAGTATAACCATTATATACACCTATAGACACTGCAGGTATTATATACTGACAGTATATCCATTATATACACCTATAGACACTGCAGGTATTATATACTGACAGTATAACCATTATATACACCTATACACACTGCAGGTATTATATACTGACAGTATAACCATTATATACACATATACACACTGCAGGTATTATATACTGACAGTATAACCATTATATACACATATACACACTGCAGGTATTATATACTGACAGTATATATTATTTGTATACTGTATGTATTACATTCCGCTATGGCCGGACTATAATGTGACACAATTTCCAGGTTGTCTCTTGATATATATGGGATGTTGTTCCCTTGTCTTTTGGGTTGTCCAGTATTTGGTGGATTACTTGTTATGTTTTTTTGTGTTTTTTTTTGGAGGGGGGGGGGGGGGGGGGATTATTTTCACTTTCTTCTCTGTAGGAGTCGTCTTATTCTTGATGTTTCCTGTAGTCAGGGGGGAGGGGCAGCTCTACTTCATTACACTGTACAGTATATACAAGGGTACAGGTGGTGACTGCCCTCCCACCCAGTAATTTATGGTAATTGCCCCCATTTCTCCCCCTCCCCCCCTTCCTACTCCTGACAGTGCAGAGTACTGAGAATGTGCTGAGAATGAGATAACAAAGAAACTTCTGAGAAGTCTTTATCTGCAGCCTGCAGAGTATTACACCCAGGTCTGGTGAGATGTGCAGGAAGCTTCTGTATGACATACTGGACACCTGCCCAGAAGGGGGCGCTCAGCACTGACTACAGGGGCAGGGGCAGGGGCAGATTCTTCGTGAGGGGTCATTAGTAATCCTTAGTTTTAGTAATAAGCAAAGAGAACAACAGGAGGCAAAGAAAAGAGAGAACTAAAAAGTCTGACAGCAGGGGGCGACACTGAGCCTGCACAGGAGGACTAAGAGGAAGAGCAGGCTGAGAACTCTGTCCCCCAATATTAAAATACCCTGAGGGTCAGGACTATATCCCCCAATATTATAATACCCTGAGGGTCAGGACTATATCCCCCTATATTATAATACCCTGACGGTCAGGACTATATCCCCCAATATTATAATACCCTGAGGGTCAGGACTATATCCCCCAATATTATAATACTCTGAAGGTAAGGACTGTATCCCCCAATATTATAATACTCTGAGAGTCAGGACTATATCCCCCAATATTATAATACCCTGAGGGTCAGGACTATATCCCCCAATATTATAATACCCTGAGGGTCAGGACTATATCTCCCAATATTATAATACCCTGAGGGTCAGGACTATATCCCCCTATATTATAATACCCTGACGGTCAGGACTATATCCCCCAGTATTATAATACCCTGAGGGTCAGGACTATATCCCCCAATATTATAATACCCTGACGGTCAGGACTATATCCCCCAATATTATAATACCCTGAGGGTCAGGACTATATCCCCCAATATTATAATACTCTGAAGGTAAGGACTGTATCCCCTAATATTATAATACTCTGAGAGTCAGGACTATATCCCCCAATATTATAATACCCTGAGGGTCAGGACTATATCCCCCAATATTATAATACCCTGAGGGTCAGGACTATATCTCCCAATATTATAATACCCTGAGGGTCAGGACTATATCCCCCTATATTATAATACCCTGACGGTCAGGACTATATCCCCCAGTATTATAATACCCTGAGGGTCAGGACTATATCCCCCAATATTATAATACCCTGAGGGTCAGGACTATATCTCCCAATATTATAATACCCTGAGGGTCAGGACTATATCCCCCTATATTATAATACCCTGAGGGTCAGGACTATATCTCCCAATATTATAATACCCTGAGGGTGAGGACTATATCCCCCTATATTATAATACCCTGACGGTCAGGACTATATCCCCCAATATTATAATACCCTGAGGGTCAGGACTATATCCCCCAATATTATAATACTCTGAAGGTAAGGACTGTATCCCCCAATATTATAATACTCTGAGAGTCAGGACTATATCCCCCAATATTATAATACCCTGAGGGTCAGGACTATATCCCCCAATATTATAATACCCTGAGGGTCAGGACTATATCTCCCAATATTATAATACCCTGAGGGTCAGGACTATATCCCCCTATATTATAATACCCTGACGGTCAGGACTATATCCCCCAGTATTATAATACCCTGAGGGTCAGGACTATATCCCCCAATATTATAATACCCTGAGGGTCAGGACTATATCTCCCAATATTATAATACCCTGAGGGTCAGGACTATATCCCCCTATATTATAATACCCTGAGGGTCAGGACTATATCTCCCAATATTATAATACCCTGAGGGTCAGGACTGTATCCCCCAATATTATAATACCCTGACGGTCAGGACTATATCCCCCAGTATTATAATACCCTGAGGGTCAGGACTATATCCCCCAATATTATAATACTCTGAAGGTAAGGACTGTATCCCCCAATATTATAATACCCTGAGGGTCAGGACTATATCTCCCAATATTATATTACCCTGAGGGTCAGGACTATATCCCCCAATATTATAATACTCTGAAGGTAAGGACTGTATCCCCCAATATTATAATACTCTGAGAGTCAGGACTATATCTCCCAATATTATAATACCCTGAGGGTCAGGACTATATCCCCCTATATTATAATACCCTGAGGGTCAGGACTATATCCCCTAATATTATAATACCCTGAGTGTCAGGACTATATCCCCCAATATTATAATACCCTGAGGGTCAGGACTATATCCCCCAATATTATAATACTCTGAAGGTAAGGACTGTATCCCCCAATATTATAATACTCTGAGAGTCAGGACTATATCCCCCAATATTATAATACCCTGAGGGTCAGGACTATATCCCCCAATATTATAATACCCTGAGGGTCAGGACTATATCTCCCAATATTATAATACCCTGAGGGTCAGGACTATATCCCCTAATATTATAATACCCTGAGTGTCAGGACTATATCCCCAATATTATAATACCCTGAGGGTCAGGACTATATCCCCCAATATTATAATACCCTGATGGTCAGGACTATATCCCCAATATTATAATACTCTGAGGGTCAGGACTATATCCCCAAATATTATAATACCCTGAGGGTCTGGACTATCCCCCAATATTATAATACCCTGAGGGTCAGGAGTATATCCCCAATATTATAATACCCCGAGGGTCAGGACTATATCCCCCAATATTATAATACCCTGAAGGTCAGGACCATATCTCCCAATATTATAATACTCTGAAGGTCAGGACTATATCCCCCAATATTATAATACCCTGAGGGTCAGGACTATACCCCCAATATTATAATATCCTGAGGGTCAGGACTATATCCCCCAATATTATAATACCCCGAGGGTCAGGACTATATCCCCCAATATTATAATACCCCGAGGGTCAGGACTATATCCCCCAATATTATAATACCTCGAGGGTGAGGACTATATCCCCCAATATTATAATACCCCGAGGGTCAGGACTATATCCCCCAATATTATAATACCCCGAGGGTCAGGACTATATCCCCCAATATTATAATACCTCGACGGTGAGGACTATATCCCCCAATATTATAATACCCTTAGAGTCAGGAATATATCCTCTAATATTATAATACTCTGAGGGTGAGGACTATATCCCGCAATATTATAATACCCTGAGGGTCTGGACTATCCCCCAATATTATAATACCCTGAAGGTCAGGACCATATCTCCCAATATTATAATACTCTGAAGGTCAGGACTATATCCCCCAATATTATAATACCCTGAGGGTCAGGACTATACCCCCAATATTATAATATCCTGAGGGTCAGGACTATATCCCCCAATATTATAATACCCCGAGGGTCAGGACTATATCCCCCAATATTATAATACCCCGAGGGTCAGGACTATATCCCCCAATATTATAATACCTCGAGGGTGAGGACTATATCCCCCAATATTATAATACCCCGAGGGTCAGGACTATATCCCCCAATATTATAATACCCCGAGGGTCAGGACTATATCCCCCAATATTATAATACCTCGACGGTGAGGACTATATCCCCCAATATTATAATACCCTTAGAGTCAGGAATATATCCTCTAATATTATAATACTCTGAGGGTGAGGACTATATCCCACAATATTATAATACCCTTAGAGTCAGGAATATATCCTCTAATATTATAATACTCTGAGGGTAAGGACTATATCTCCCAATATTATAATACCCTGAGGGTCAGGACTATATCTCCCAATATTATAATACCCTGACGGTCAGGACTATATCCCCAATATTACAATACTCTGAGGGTCAGGACTATATCCCCCAATATTATAATACCCTGAGGGTCAGGACTATATCCCCCAATATTATAATACTCTGAAGGTCAGGACTATATGCCCAATATTATAATACCCTGAGGGTCAGGACTATATCCCCCAATATTATAATACTCTGAAGGTCAGGACTATATCCCCAATATTATAATACCCTGAGGGTCAGGACTATATCTCCCAATATTATAATACCCTGAGGGTCAGGACTATATCCCCCAATATTATAATACTCTGAGAGTCAGGACTATATCCCCCAATATTATAATACCCTGAGGGTCAGGACTATATCTCCCAATATTATAATACCGTGAGGGTCAGGACTATATCCCCTATATTATAATACCCTGAGGGTCAGGACTATATCCCCTAATATTATAATACCCTGAGTGTCAGGACTATATCCCCCAATATTACAATACCCTGAGGGTCAGGACTATATCCCCCAATATTATAATACCCTGAGGGTCAGGACTATATCCCCTAATATTATAATACCCTGAGTGTCAGGACTATATCCCCCAATTTTATAATACCCTGAAGATCAGGACTATATCCCCCAATATTATAATACCCTGAGGGTCAGGACTATATCTCCCAATATTACAATACCCTGAGGGTCAGGACTATATCTCCCAATATTATAATATCCTGAGTGTCAGGACTATATCCCCCAATTTTATAATACCCTGAAGGTCAGGACTATATCCCCCTATATTATAATACCCTGAGGGTCAGGACTATATCCCCCAATATTATAATACCCTGAGGGTCAGGACTATACCCCCAATATTATAATATCCTGAGGGTCAGGACTATATTCCCCAATATTATAATACCCCGAGGGTCAGGACTATATTCCCCAATATTATAATACCCCGAGGGTCAGGACTATATCCCCCAATATTATAATACCCCGAGGGTCAGGACTATATCCCCCAATATTATAATACCCTGAGGGTCTTATCTCCTATCTCTCTAGATAGATTGACATAAGATAGCTATTATGTAAATGTCTCTGAGGTTATATCAGTACTGGGGTGATATAAGAGGAGGACTGATATCAGTCACATATGATGTAAGTGTCTCTGAGGATATATCAGTACTGGGGTGATATAAGAGGAGGACTGGTATCAGTCACATATGATGTATATGTCTCTGAGGATATATCAGTACTGGGGTGATATAAGAGGAGGACTGATATCAGTCACATATGATGTAAATGTCTCTGAGGATATATCAGTACTGGGGTGATATAAGAGGAGGACTGATATCAGTCACATTTGATGTATATGTCTCTGAGGATATATCAGTACTGGGGTGATATAAGAGGAGGACTGATATCAGTCACATCCTGCTTCTTACTAATATGGACACATAAAATGTGTAGAAAAAACAGGAAAATAAATAAACCTTCAGATCAGGGACAAATTGAGCAAAACATAATCCTGCTCGTCTGAGCCTCTAAATAGAACAGATAACCTAAGTATACATGGGGCTTACTATCTGCCATACCAACACAACAGGCACAATATAGTGTCACCGGACTCAGGGCTACAGGGCAGACCCAGCGCCTCCTCTCACTCCCGGGATCTGCCCCTGAGCTGAGACTCCTCCAGACCTGCCCTGGACCACACATAGGTCAGAGACCTGGGGCTGATATACCTACACTCCAGCGCTCTGCCTGTCACCTCCTCTCTATATTAGTATATGTAGGCTGTATATAACAGTATTATCATGACAGTATATGGCGGTATAATGTAGGCTGTATATAACAGTATTATCATGACAGTATATGGCGGTATAATGTAGGCTGTATATAACAGTATTGTCTTGACAGTATATGGCGGTATAATGTAGGCTGTATATAACAGTATTGTCTCGACAGTCTATTGCATAGACAACGTACATTATACCGCCATATACTGTCAAGACAATACTGTCATATACAACCTACATTATACCGCCATATACTGTCAAGACAATACTGTCATATACAACCTACATTATAACGCCATAATGTAGGCGGTATAATGTATAATGTAGGTTGTATATAACAGTATTGTCTTGACAGTATATGGCGGTATAATGTAGGTTGTATATGACAGTATTGTCTTGACAGTATATGGCGGTATAATGTAGGTTGTATATGACAGTATTGTCTTGACAGTATATGGCGGTATAATGTAGGTTGTATATGACAGTATTGTCTTGACAGTATATGGCGGTATAATGTAGGTTGTATATTACAGTATTGTCTTGACAGTATATGGCGGTATAATGTAGGTTGTATATGACAGTATTGTCTTGACAGTATATGGCGGTATAATGTAGGTTGTATATGACAGTATTGTCTTGACAGTATATGGCGGTATAATGTAGGTTGTATATGACAGTATTGTCTTGACAGTATATGGCGGTATAATGTAGGTTGTATATGACAGTATTGTCTTGACAGTATATGGCGGTATAATGTAGGTTGTATATTACAGTATTGTCTTGACAGTATATGGCGGTATAATGTAGGTTGTATATGACAGTATTGTCTTGACAGTATATGGCGGTATAATGTAGGTTGTATATGACACTATTGTCTTGACAGTATATGGCGGTATAATGTAGGTTGTCTATGACTTCCCCTCCTCTGTAGACAGTGAGGATCTAGGGAAGGATTCTAGAACCTACAGATTCCGACCTATGGTGAAGGTCACATGACTGCCCCTATGGTCTCCATACAGTGTGTACATAGCGCCCCCGTGGCCGTGACTTTTGTCTGTGTTTAGACTGTGCGGTGATGAAGGATTTGCTGCTGTTATCTGGGACTCTTCCATTGGGTTCTGTTCGGAGGCCGCTCCTCGCCTCTTTATATACCCGCACTATTTTTAATGCTGCCTACGCAAATCCAGTTCCGGAATGAGCGAGCTGCTCGGCCAAACGGGAAGAGGAGATGGGGGTCAGCTTCCTGAACGAGGGCAGAAAAAATCTCAACTCCATGGACATGCACGCTGCTCCGAGCGCTATCTGCCAGCACCATCCAGCCCTCCGCTCATTTCCTCCAACTTTCACTGCCACAGGAAGGTCGAGATTAGCAGATGTGGAGGGAGCGCCCCCCTGGGGTAAAGAAAAGCCCGTGTCAGGATCCTGGGCCCCTGGCCCGCACTGCAAGGGTGAGGGCCACAACCAACAGCAGGCTGAAGAGCTGAGAGGAGCCAAAACCTTGTCACATCAATCAATGGGTTAAGAAACCTGGGGGCGGGGCCAAGCGCTGAAGATTGCAACATTTGTATCAACTGATTGTTACATTGTATCAGTGACTATGCTAAGGCTCCATTCACACTACTGAGAGTCGCCCACTCATCTGTGAAAAACAGCAGAGAATCAGCACGGTCATGTGAATAGAGCCTAGAGGAGCGGCTGCAACATTACTGAGAGCTTCCACCTGACCACAAACAGCGCCCCTCTTCTGCACGGCTCAGGTGTGGTATTACAACTCAAGGAATAGCAGATATAAAAGCCGACTGGATCCTGGAAGGAATCTACTGTGGCCTCTGGAATAGAATATTGGAAGATGCAAAGGCCACATCAGGGGTCCAACAGACATAGTGGTGCCCCCAATACAATAGGGCTGCACATTGTTACTGTAGGGGCCCCCAATAGAATGATGCTAGGAGTCATGTGACACCAGTGACATCACCAGTCTCCAGATATCAGTGATATTATACAGGAGGTGACATCATCAGATATCAGTGATATTATACAGGAGGTGACATCATCAGATATCAGTGATATTATACAGGCGGTGACATCATCAGATATCAGTGATATTATACAGGAGGTGACATCAGATATCAGTGATATTATACAGGAGGTGACATCATCAGACATCAGTGATATTATACAGGAGGTGACATCAGATATCAGTGATATTATACAGGAGGTGACATCATCAGATATCAGTGATATTATACAGGAGGTGACATCATCAGATATCAGTGATATTATACAGGAGGTGACATCATCAGATATCAGTGATATTATACAGGAGGTGACATCATCAGATATCAGTGATATTATACAGGAGGTGACGTCATCAGATATCAGTGATATTATACAGGAGGTGACATCAGATATCAGTGATATTATACAGGAGGGGACATCAGAGATCAGTGATATTATACAGGAGGTGACATCAGATATCAGTGATATTATACAGGAGGTGACATCAGATATCAGTGATATTATACAGGAGGGGACATCAGAGATCAGTGATATTATACAGGAGGTGACATCATCAGATATCAGTGATATTATACAGGAGGTGACATCAGATATCAGTGATATTATACAGGAGGGGATCAGATATCAGTGATATTATACAGGATGTGACATCATCAGATATCAGTGATATTATACAGGAGGTGACATCAGATATCAGTGATATTATACAGGAGGTGACATCAGATATCAGTGATATTATACAGGAGGGGATCAGATATCAGTGATATTATACAGGAGGTGACATCAGATATCAGTGATATTATACAGGAGGTGACGTCATCAGATATCAGTGATATTATACAGGAGGTGACATCAGATATTAGTGATATTATACAGGAGGTGACATCATCAGATATCAGTGATATTATACAGGAGGTGACATCATCAGATATCAGTGATATTATACAGGAGGTGACATCATCAGATATCAGTGATATTATACAGGAGGTGACATCAGATATCAGTGATATTATACAGGAGGTGACATCATCAGATATCAGTGATATTATACAGGAGGTGACATCATCAGTGATATTATACAGGAGGTGACATCAGATATCAGTGATATTATACAGGAGCTGACATCAGATATCAGTGATATTATACAGGAGGGGATCAGATATCAGTGATATTATACAGGAGGTGACATCAGATATTAGTGATATTATACAGGAGGTGACATCATCAGATATCAGTGATATTATACAGGAGGTGACATCAGATATCAGTGATATTATACAGGAGGGGACATCAGAGATCAGTGATATTATACAGGAGGTGACATCAGATATCAGTGATATTATACAGGAGGTGACATCAGATATCAGTGATATTATACAGGAGGTGACGTCATCAGATATCAGTGATATTATACAGGAGGTGACATCAGATATCAGTGATATTATACAGGAGGTGACATCATCAGATATCAGTGATATTATACAGGAGGTGACATCATCAGATATCAGTGATATTATACAGGAGGTGACGTCATCAGATATCAGTGATATTATACAGGAGGTGACATCAGATATCAGTGATATTATACAGGAGGTGACATCATCAGATATCAGTGATATTATACAGGAGGTGACATCATCAGATATCAGTGATATTATACAGGCGGTGACATCATCAGATATCAGTGATATTATACAGGAGGTGACATCAGATATCAGTGATATTATACAGGAGGTGACATCATCAGACATCAGTGATATTATACAGGAGGTGACATCAGATATCAGTGATATTATACAGGAGGTGACATCATCAGATATCAGTGATATTATACAGGAGGTGACATCATCAGATATCAGTGATATTATACAGGAGGTGACATCATCAGATATCAGTGATATTATACAGGAGGTGACATCATCAGTGATATTATACAGGAGGTGACATCAGATATCAGTGATATTATACAGGAGCTGACATCAGATATCAGTGATATTATACAGGAGCTGACATCAGATATCAGTGATATTATACAGGAGGTGACATCAGATATCAGTGATATTATACAGGCAGTGACATCATCAGATATCAGTGATATTATACAGGAGGTGACATCAGATATCAGTGATATTATACAGGAGGTGACATCAGATATCAGTGATATTATACAGGAGGTGACATCAGATATCAGTGATATTATACAGGAGGTGACATCAGATATCAGTGATATTATACAGGAGGTGACGTTATCAGATATCAGTGATATTATACAGGAGGTGACATCATCAGATATCAGTGATATTATACAGGAGGTGACATCATCAGATATCAGTGATATTATACAGGAGGTGACGTCATCAGATATCAGTGATATTATACAGGAGGTGACATCAGATATCAGTGATATTATACAGGAGGTGACGTCATCAGATATCAGTGATATTATACAGGAGGTGACATCATCAGATATCAGTGATATTATACAGGAGGTGACATCATCAGATATCAGAGATATTATACAGGAGGTGACATCATCAGATATCAGTGATATTATACAGGAGGTGACGTCATCAGATATCAGTGATATTATACAGGAGGTGACATCAGATATCAGTGATATTATACAGGAGGGGACATCAGAGATCAGTGATATTATACAGGAGGTGACATCAGATATCAGTGATATTATACAGGAGGGGACATCAGAGATCAGTGATATTATACAGGAGGTGACATCATCAGATATCAGTGATATTATACAGGCGGTGACATCAGATATCAGTGATATTATACAGGAGGGGATCAGATATCAGTGATATTATACAGGAGGTGACATCATCAGATATCAGTGATATTATACAGGAGGTGACATCAGATATCAGTGATATTATACAGGAGGGGACATCAGAGATCAGTGATATTATACAGGAGGTGACATCAGATATCAGTGATATTATACAGGAGGTGACATCAGATATCAGTGATATTATACAGGAGGTGACGTCATCAGATATCAGTGATATTATACAGGAGGTGACATCAGATATCAGTGATATTATACAGGAGGTGACATCATCAGATATCAGTGATATTATACAGGAGGTGACATCATCAGATATCAGTGATATTATACAGGAGGTGACGTCATCAGATATCAGTGATATTATACAGGAGGTGACATCAGATATCAGTGATATTATACAGGAGGGGACATCAGAGATCAGTGATATTATACAGGAGGTGACATCAGATATCAGTGATATTATACAGGAGGTGACATCAGATATCAGTGATATTATACAGGAGGGGACATCAGAGATCAGTGATATTATACAGGAGGTGACATCATCAGATATCAGTGATATTATACAGGAGGTGACATCAGATATCAGTGATATTATACAGGAGGGGATCAGATATCAGTGATATTATACAGGATGTGACATCATCAGATATCAGTGATATTATACAGGAGGTGACATCAGATATCAGTGATATTATACAGGAGGTGACATCAGATATCAGTGATATTATACAGGAGGGGATCAGATATCAGTGATATTATACAGGAGGTGACATCAGATATCAGTGATATTATACAGGAGGTGACGTCATCAGATATCAGTGATATTATACAGGAGGTGACATCAGATATTAGTGATATTATACAGGAGGTGACATCATCAGATATCAGTGATATTATACAGGAGGTGACATCATCAGATATCAGTGATATTATACAGGAGGTGACATCATCAGATATCAGTGATATTATACAGGAGGTGACATCAGATATCAGTGATATTATACAGGAGGTGACATCATCAGATATCAGTGATATTATACAGGAGGTGACATCATCAGTGATATTATACAGGAGGTGACATCAGATATCAGTGATATTATACAGGAGCTGACATCAGATATCAGTGATATTATACAGGAGCTGACATCAGATATCAGTGATATTATACAGGCAGTGACATCATCAGATATCAGTGATATTATACAGGAGGTGACATCAGATATCAGTGATATTATACAGGCAGTGACATCATCAGATATCAGTGATATTATACAGGAGGTGACATCAGATATCAGTGATATTATACAGGAGGTGACATCAGATATCAGTGATATTATACAGGAGGTGACGTCATCAGATATCAGTGATATTATACAGGATGTGACATCATCAGATATCAGTGATATTATACAGGAGGTGACATCATCAGATATCAGTGATATTATACAGGAGGTGACGTCATCAGATATCAGTGATATTATACAGGAGGTGACATCATCAGATATCAGTGATATTATACAGGAGGTGACATCAGATATCAGTGATATTATACAGGAGGTGACATCAGATATCAGTGATATTATACAGGAGGTGACATCAGATATCAGTGATATTATACAGGCGGTGACATCAGATATCAGTGATATTATACAGGAGGTGACATCATCAGATATCAGTGATATTATACAGGAGGTGACATCATCAGATATCAGTGATATTATACAGGAGGTGACATCATCAGATATCAGTGATATTATACAGGAGGTGACATCATCAGATATCAGTGATATTATACAGGAGGTCACATCATCAGATATCAGTGATATTATACAGGAGGTGACATCAGATATCAGTGATATTATACAGGAGGTGACATCATCAGATATCAGAGATATTATAAAGGAGGTGACATCATCAGATATCAGTGATATTATACAGGAGGTGACGTCATCAGATATCAGTGATATTATACAGGAGGTGACATCAGATATCAGTGATATTATACAGGAGGGGACATCAGAGATCAGTGATATTATACAGGAGGTGACATCAGATATCAGTGATATTATACAGGAGGGGACATCAGAGATCAGTGATATTATACAGGAGGTGACATCATCAGATATCAGTGATATTATACAGGCGGTGACATCAGATATCAGTGATATTATACAGGAGGGGATCAGATATCAGTGATATTATACAGGAGGTGACATCATCAGATATCAGTGATATTATACAGGAGGTGATGTCATCAGATATCAGTGATATTATACAGGAGGTGACATCAGATATCAGTGATATTATACAGGAGGGGACATCAGAGATCAGTGATATTATACAGGAGGTGACATCAGATATCAGTGATATTATACAGGAGGTGACATCATCAGATATCAGTGATATTATACAGGAGGTGACGTCATCAGATATCAGTGATATTATACAGGAGGTGACATCAGATATCAGTGATATTATACAGGAGGTGACATCAGATATCAGTGATATTATACAGGAGGGGATCAGATATCAGTGATATTATACAGGATGTGACATCATCAGATATCAGTGATATTATACAGGAGGTGACATCAGATATCAGTGATATTATACAGGAGGTGACATCAGATATCAGTGATATTATACAGGAGGGGATCAGATATCAGTGATATTATACAGGAGGTGACATCAGATATCAGTGATATTATACAGGAGGTGACGTCATCAGATATCAGTGATATTATACAGGAGGTGACATCAGATATTAGTGATATTATACAGGAGGTGACATCATCAGATATCAGTGATATTATACAGGAGGTGACATCATCAGATATCAGTGATATTATACAGGAGGTGACATCATCAGATATCAGTGATATTATACAGGAGGTGACATCAGATATCAGTGATATTATACAGGAGGTGACATCATCAGATATCAGTGATATTATACAGGAGGTGACATCATCAGTGATATTATACAGGAGGTGACATCAGATATCAGTGATATTATACAGGAGCTGACATCAGATATCAGTGATATTATACAGGAGCTGACATCAGATATCAGTGATATTATACAGGCAGTGACATCATCAGATATCAGTGATATTATACAGGAGGTGACATCAGATATCAGTGATATTATACAGGCAGTGACATCATCAGATATCAGTGATATTATACAGGAGGTGACATCAGATATCAGTGATATTATACAGGAGGTGACGTCATCAGATATCAGTGATATTATACAGGATGTGACATCATCAGATATCAGTGATATTATACAGGAGGTGACATCATCAGATATTAGTGATATTATACAGGAGGTGACGTCATCAGATATCAGTGATATTATACAGGAGGTGACATCATCAGATATCAGTGATATTATACAGGAGGTGACATCAGATATCAGTGATATTATACAGGAGGTGACATCAGATATCAGTGATATTATACAGGAGGTGACATCAGATATCAGTGATATTATACAGGCGGTGACATCAGATATCAGTGATATTATACAGGAGGTGACATCATCAGATATCAGTGATATTATACAGGAGGTGACATCATCAGATATCAGTGATATTATACAGGAGGTGACATCATCAGATATCAGTGATATTATACAGGAGGTGACATCATCAGATATCAGTGATATTATACAGGAGGTGACATCATCAGATATCAGTGATATTATACAGGAGGTGACATCAGATATCAGTGATATTATACAGGAGGTGACATCATCAGATATCAGAGATATTATACAGGAGGTGACATCATCAGATATCAGTGATATTATACAGGAGGTGACGTCATCAGATATCAGTGATATTATACAGGAGGTGACATCAGATATCAGTGATATTATACAGGAGGGGACATCAGAGATCAGTGATATTATACAGGAGGTGACATCAGATATCAGTGATATTATACAGGAGGGGACATCAGAGATCAGTGATATTATACAGGAGGTGACATCATCAGATATCAGTGATATTATACAGGCGGTGACATCAGATATCAGTGATATTATACAGGAGGGGATCAGATATCAGTGATATTATACAGGAGGTGACATCATCAGATATCAGTGATATTATACAGGAGGTGACGTCATCAGATATCAGTGATATTATACAGGAGGTGACATCAGATATCAGTGATATTATACAGGAGGGGACATCAGAGATCAGTGATATTATACAGGAGGTGACATCATCAGATATCAGTGATATTATACAGGAGGTGACATCAGATATCAGTGATATTATACAGGAGGGGATCAGATATCAGTGATATTATACAGGATGTGACATCATCAGATATCAGTGATATTATACAGGAGGTGACATCAGATATCAGTGATATTATACAGGAGGTGACATCAGATATCAGTGATATTATACAGGAGGGGATCAGATATCAGTGATATTATACAGGAGGTGACATCAGATATCAGTGATATTATACAGGAGGGGATCAGATATCAGTGATATTATACAGGAGGTGACGTCATCAGATATTAGTGATATTATACAGGAGGTGACATCATCAGATATCAGTGATATTATACAGGAGGTGACATCAGATATCAGTGATATTATACAGGAGGTGACGTCATCAGATATCAGTGATATTATACAGGAGGTGACATCAGATATCAGTGATATTATACAGGAGGTGACATCATCAGATATCAGTGATATTATACAGGAGGTGACATCAGATATCAGTGATATTATACAGGAGGGGATCAGATATCAGTGATATTATACAGGAGGTGACATCAGATATCAGTGATATTATACAGGAGGTGACGTCATCAGATATCAGTGATATTATACAGGAGGTGACATCAGATATTAGTGATATTATACAGGAGGTGACATCATCAGATATCAGTGATATTATACAGGAGGTGACATCATCAGATATCAGTGATATTATACAGGAGGTGACATCATCAGATATCAGTGATATTATACAGGAGGTGACATCATCAGATATCAGTGATATTATACAGGAGGTGACATCAGATATCAGTGATATTATACAGGAGGTGACATCAGATATCAGTGATATTATACAGGAGGGGATCAGATATCAGTGATATTATACAGGAGGTGACATCAGATATCAGTGATATTATACAGGAGGTGACATCAGATATCAGTGATATTATACAGGAGGTGACATCAGATATCAGTGATATTATACAGGAGGTGACATCAGATATCAGTGATATTATACAGGAGGGGATCAGATATCAGTGATATTATACAGGAGGTGACATCAGATATCAGTGATATTATACAGGAGGTGACATCAGATATCAGTGATATTATACAGGAGGTGACATCATCAGATATCAGTGATATTATACAGGAGGTGTCATCAGATATCAGTGATATTATACAGGAGGTGACATCAGATATCAGTGATATTATACAGGAGGGGACATCAGAGATCAGTGATATTATACAGGAGGTGACATCATCAGATATCAGTGATATTGTACAGGAGGTGACATCATCAGATATCAGTGATATTATACAGGAGGTGACATCATCAGATATCAGTGATATTATACAGGAGGTGACATCATCAGATATCAGTGATATTATACAGGAGGTGACATCATCAGATATCAGTGATATTATACAGGAGGTGACATCAGATATCAGTGATATTATACAGGAGGTGACATCATCAGATATCAGTGATATTATACAGGAGGTGACATCATCAGATATCAGTGATATTATACAGGAGGTGACATCATCAGATATCAGTGATATTATACAGGAGGTGACATCATCAGATATCAGTGATATTATACAGGATGTGACATCATCAGATATCAGTGATATTATACAGGAGGTGGCATCAGATATCAGTGATATTATACAGGAGGTGACATCAGATATCAGTGATATTATACAGGAGGTGACATCAGATATCAGTGATATTATACAGGAGGTGACATCATCAGATATCAGTGATATTATACAGGAGGTGACATCATCAGATATCAGTGATATTATACAGGAGGTGACATCATCAGATATCAGTGATATTATACAGGAGGTGACATCATCAGATATCAGTGATATTATACAGGCGGTGACATCATCAGATATCAGTGATATTATACAGGAGGTGACATCAGATATCAGTGATATTATACAGGAGGTGACATCAGATATCAGTGATATTATACAGGAGGTGACATCAGATATCAGTGATATTATTCAGGAGGTGACATCAGATATCAGTGATATTATACAGGAGGTGACATCATCAGATATCAGTGATATTATACAGGAGGTGACGTCATCAGATATCAGTGATATTATACAGGAGGTGACATCAGAGATCAGTGATATTATACAGGAGGTGACATCATCAGATATCAGTGATATTATACAGGAGGTGACATCATCAGATATCAGTGATATTATACAGGAGGAGACATCATCAGATATCAGTGATATTATACAGGAGGTGACATCATCAGATATCAGTGATATTATACAGGAGGTGACATCAGATATCAGTGATATTATACAGGAGGTGACATCAGATATCAGTGATATTATACAGGAGGTGACATCATCAGATATCAGTGATATTATACAGGAGGTGACATCAGATATCAGTGATATTATACAGGAGGTGACATCAGATATCAGTGATATTATACAGGAGGTGACATCATCAGATATCAGTGATATTATACAGGAGGTGACATCATCAGATATCAGTGATATTATACAGGAGGTGACATCATCAGATATCAGTGATATTATACAGGAGGTGACATCATCAGATATCAGTGATATTATACAGGATGTGACATCATCAGATATCAGTGATATTATACAGGAGGTGACATCAGATATCAGTGATATTATACAGGAGGTGACATCAGATATCAGTGATATTATACAGGAGGTGATATCAGATATCAGTGATATTATACAGGAGGTGACATCAGATATCAGTGATATTATACAGGAGGTGACATCAGATATCAGTGATATTATACAGGAGGTGACATCATCAGATATCAGTGATATTATACAGGAGGTGACATCAGATATCAGTGATATTATACAGGAGGTGACATCAGATATCAGTGATATTATACAGGAGGTGACATCATCAGATATCAGTGATATTATACAGGAGGTGACATCATCAGATATCAGTGATATTATACAGGAGGTGACATCATCAGATATCAGTGATATTATACAGGAGGTGACATCAGATATCAGTGATATTATACAGGAGGTGACATCAGATATCAGTGATATTATACAGGAGGTGACATCAGATATCAGTGATATTATACAGGAGGTGATATCAGATATCAGTGATATTATACAGGAGGTGACATCATCAGATATCAGTGATATTATACAGGAGGTGACATAATCAGATATCAGTGATATTATACAGGAGGTGATATCAGATATCAGAGATATTATACAGGAGGTGACATCAGAGATCAGTGATATTATACAGGAGGTGACATCAGATATCAGTGATATTATTCAGGAGGTAACATCAGATATCAGTGATATTATACAGGAGGTGACATCAGATATCAGTGATATTATACAGGAGGTGACATCAGATATCAGTGATATTATACAGGAGGTGACATCAGATATCAGTGATATTATACAGGAGGTGACATCAGATATCAGAGATATTATACAGGAGGTGACATCAGAGATCAGTGATATTATACAGGAGGTGACATCAGATATCAGTGATATTATACAGGAGGTGACATCAGATATCAGTGATATTATACAGGAGGTGACATCATCAGATATCAGTGATATTATACAGGAGGTGACATCAGATATCAGTGATATTATACAGGGGGTGACATCAGATATCAGTGGTATTTTATGTTATGATGATCATATAAGGGATGTATAGTAATCATACATATAATGTGCTCTATAATACAGAGGATGGATAGTAATCACGCACACTGTATTATAAACAGGAATTCTCAGAATATTCTTTGGCCTAGTGGACAAGTAAGAGCTACAAGATTTGTAGGAATTTTATAAAATACTGATAATAACATGGAAAATTTATGAAAACCTCCCCAACGATTCCTATTAGGCTTCATGCACACGGAGTTACGCCGGGCTTGTAAAAATACTCATTGACAGCCGTACACGCGAGCGATGCGGACGGCTCCCGAACACTTCCCATTCACTTCCCATCCCCATTCGTCGGCGTTACGAGCGCTGCCATTGAAGTAAATGGGAAGTGTTCGGGAGCCGTCCGCATCGCTCGCGTGTACGGCTGTCAATGAGTATTTTTACAAGCTCGGCGTAGCTCCGTGTGCATGAAGCCTAATAGGAATTTGATATAAAACTTGGCTATTGTATTTTCCTCTCTGCATGTTCCCTGCAGAGATCTCACGGCAAACACATTATAGTCTATGGGTCCGTGTGCTTTCCATGCAAATGCGTACAGTAGTCTTTTTGGGGGGCTCCATGTGGATGTGATCGAGGGGCTACAATGCGCATGTCTGCAGACACATGATTGGTTGTCAGGGCTACAGGTGACAGAATGTTACACTGCACATGTTGTCAGATTGGGCTGTGGTCACATAGGGGATACAATGTATATACAGTGTCCCCCTGCACATGTTGTCAGATTGGGCTGTGGTCACATAGGGGATACAATGTATATACAGTGTCCCCCTGCACATGTTGTCAGATTGGGCTGTGGTCACATAGGGGATACAATGTATATACAGTGTCCCCCTGCACATGTTGTCAGATTGGGCTGTGGTCACATAGGGGATACAATGTATATACAGTGTCCCCCTGCACACCCCCGGAGTCTCCTCTGCTCTCCTTCCCATGCTCTGTCTGCGGACACTGCTGGCAGATTGTACAAGACGTTACTGATCCCTGTCATTTGTGTGATGATGTTGTTGCAGCTCTGGCAGGGACTTGAGGAGTTGCAGAGATCAGACGTTCCCTCCAGGAGACAAGTTATGATGTTGAAGGGAAAGCTGGAAAAGTCACCATGCAAATCTGAGTTTCTGTTGAGCCTGATTCAGACTTGCAGGGTGGAGTCGCCTCTTCTGCCTCTTCTTCTAAGCGATACCAGTTTGTTCTCCATACATTCCTGGCATGTGGCTCACAGCCTGAGTCACTGAGCAGCTCCATGTACACATCTGGCTCCAGCGCCGCAACCTGCTGCAAAGGCCCTACAGCTAGTGTACTGAGGACCCCCCCTCATAAGTCACCGCACAGCATGGCTTACTGATCCCCAAGGAAACATTCACCAGTTATATACAGTCCTATGAAAAAGTTTGGGCACCCCTATTAATCTTAATCATTTTTAGTTCTAAATATTTTGGTGTTTGCAGCAGCCATTTCAGTTTGATATATCTAATAACTGATGGACACAGTAATATTTCAGGATTGAAATGAGGTTTATTGTACTAACAGAAAATGTGCAATATGCATTAAACCAAAATTTGACCTGTGCAAAAGTATGGGCACCTCAACAGAAAAGTGACATTAATATTTAGTAGATCCTCCTTTTGCAGAGATAACAGCCTCTAGTCACTTCCTGTAGCTTTTAATCAGTTCCTGGATCCTGGATGAAGGTATTTTGGACAAACAATTCAAGTTCAGTTAAGTTAGATGGTGGCCGAGCATGGACAGCCCGCTTCCAATCATCCCACAGATGGTCAATGATATTCAGGTCTGGGGACTGGGATGGCCATTCCAGAACATTGTAATTGTTCCTCTGCATGAATGCCTGAGGATTTGGAGCTTTGGTGTTTTGGATCATTGTCTTGCTGAAATATCCATCCCCGGCGTAACTTCAACTTCGTCACTGATTCTTGAACATTATTCTCAAGAATCTGCTGATACTGAGTGGAATCCATGCGACTCTCAACTTTAACAAGATTCCCGATGCCGGCATTGGCCACACAGCCCCAAAGCATGATGGAACCTCCACCAAATCTTACAGTGGGTAGCATGTGTTTTTCTTGGAATGCTGTTTCTTTTTGGACGCCATGCATAACGCCCTTTTTTTTATAACCAAACAACTCAATTTTTGTTTCCAAAATGAAGCTGCCTTGTCCAAATGTGCTTTTTCATACCTCAGGCAACTCTATTTGTGGCGTACGTGCAGAAACGGCTTCTTTCTCATCACTCTCCCATACAGCTTCTATTTGTGTAAAGTGCGCTGTATAGTTACCGATGCACAGTGACACCATCTGCAGCAAGATGATGCTGCAGCTCTTTGGAGGTGTCTGTGGATTGTCCTTGACTGTTCTCACCATTCTTCTTCTCTGCCTTTCTGATATTTTTCTTGGCCTGCCACTTCTGGGCTTAACAAGAACTGTCCCTGTGGTCTTCCATTTCCTTACTATGTTCCTCACAGTGGAAACTGACAGGTTACATCTCTGAGACAACGTTTTGTATAGAGATGAGCGAACACTAAAATGTTCGAGGTTCGAAATTCGATTCGAACAGCCGCTCAATGTTCGTGTGTTCGAACGGGTTTCGAACCCCATTATAGTCTATGGGGAACAGATACTCGTTAAGGGGGAAACCCAAATCCGTGTCTGGAGGGTCACCAAGTCCACTATGACACCCCAGGAAATGATGCCAACACCTCTGGAATGACACTGGGACAGCAGGGGAAGCATGTCTGGGGGCATCTAACACACCAAAGACCCTCTATTACCCCAACATCACAGCCTAACAACTACACACTTTACACACTCAATACCACCTCTCTGACAGTAGGAAAACACCTTGAAACATGTGTATTTGGCACTTGCAGTGAGGAGAGCTTGTCACCAGCAGTGAATTTGGCCCTTGTAGTAAGTTGAGGTTGGCACCAACATTTGTTTTGAAAATCAGGGTGGATTGAGCCTCTAACCAGCAGAGTTTGGGCAAATTCATGGTGGAGGGAGCCTCTAAAAACCCCAGTTTGGACCAATTCATGGTGGAGGGAGCCTCTAACCAGCCCAGTTTGGGCAAATTCATGGTGGAGGGAGCCTCTAACCAGCCCAGTTTGGGCAAATTCATGGTGGAGGGAGCCTCTAAAAAACCCAGTTTGGACCAATTCATGGTGGAGGGAGCCTCTAACCAGCCCAGTTTGGGCAAATTCATGGTGGAGGGAGCCTCTAACCAGCCCAGTTTGGGCAAATTCATGGTGGAGGGAGCCTCTAACCAGCCCAGTTTGGACCAATTAATGGTGGAGGGAGCCTCTAACCAGCCCAGTTTGGACCAATTAATGGTGGAGGGAGCCTCTAACCAGCCCAGTTTGGACCAATTAATGGTGGAGGGAGCCTCTAACCACCCCAGTTTGGACCAATTCATGGTGGAGGGAGCCTCTAAACAGCCCAGTTTGGGCAAATTCATGGTGGAGGGAGCCTCTAAAAAACCCAGTTTGGACCAATTCATGGTGGAGGGAGCCTCTAACCAGCCCAGTTTGGACCAATTAATGGTGGAGGGAGCCTCTAAACAGCCAAGTTTGGACCAATTCATGGTGGAGGGAGCCTCTAAAAACCCCAGTTTGGACCAATTCATGGTGGAGGGAGCCTCTAACCAGCCCAGTTTGGGCAAATTCATGGTGGAGGGAGCCTCTAAACAGCCCAGTTTGGGCAAATTCATGGTGGAGGGAGCCTCTAACCAGCCCAGTTTGGACCAATTAATGGTGGAGGGAGCCTCTAACCAGCCCAGTTTGGACCAATTAATGGTGGAGGGAGCCTCTAAACAGCCAAGTTTGGACCAATTCATGGTGGAGGGAGCCTCTAAAAACCCCAGTTTGGACCAATTCATGGTGGAGGGAGCCTCTAACCAGCCCAGTTTGGACCAATTAATGGTGGAGGGAGCCTCTAACCAGCCCAGTTTGGACCAATTAATGGTGGAGGGAGCCTCTAACCACCCCAGTTTGGACCAATTCATGGTGGAGGGAGCCTCTAAACAGCCCAGTTTGGACCAATTCATGGTGAAGGGAGCCTCTAAAAACCCGTTTGGACCAATTCATGGTGGAGGGAGCCTCTAACCAGCCCAGTTTGGGCAAATTCATGGTGGAGGGAGCCTCTAAACAGCCCAGTTTGGGCAAATTCATGGTGGAGGGAGCCTCTAACCAGCCCAGTTTGGACCAATTAATGGTGGAGGGAGCCTCTAACCAGCCCAGTTTGGACCAATTCATGGTGGAGGGAGCCTCTAAAAAACCCAGTTTGGACCAATTCATGGTGGAGGGAGCCTCTAAACAGCCCAGTTTGGGCAAATTCATGGTGGAGGGAGCCTCTAAAAAACCCAGTTTGGACCAATTCATGGTGGAGGGAGCCTCTAACCAGCCCAGTTTGGACCAATTAATGGTGGAGGGAGCCTCTAAACAGCCAAGTTTGGACCAATTCATGGTGGAGGGAGCCTCTAAAAACCCCAGTTTGAACCAATTCATGGTGGAGGGAGCCTCTAACCAGCCCAGTTTGGGCAAATTCATGGTGGAGGGAGCCTCTAAACAGCCCAGTTTGGGCAAATTCATGGTGGAGGGAGCCTCTAACCAGCCCAGTTTGGACCAATTAATGGTGGAGGGAGCCTCTAACCAGCCCAGTTTGGACCAATTAATGGTGGAGGGAGCCTCTAACCAGCCCAGTTTGGACCAATTAATGGTGGAGGGAGCCTCTAACCACCCCAGTTTGGACCAATTCATGGTGGAGGGAGCCTCTAACCAGCCCAGTTTGGACCAATTCATGGTGGAGGGAGCCTCTAAAAAACCCAGTTTGGACCAATTCATGGTGGAGGGAGCCTCTAAACAGCCCAGTTTGGGCAAATTCATGGTGGAGGGAGCCTCTAAAAAACCCAGTTTGGACCAATTCATGGTGGAGGGAGCCTCTAAACAGCCAAGTTTGGACCAATTCATGGTGAAGGGAGCCTCTAAAAACCCGTTTGGACCAATTCATGGTGGAGGGAGCCTCTAATCAGCCCAGTTTGGGCAAATTCATGGTGGAGGGAGCCTCTAAACAGCCCAGTTTGGGCAAATTCATGGTGGAGGGAGCCTCTAACCAGCCCAGTTTGGACCAATTAATGGTGGAGGGAGCCTCTAACCAGCCCAGTTTGGACCAATTAATGGTGGAGGGAGCCTCTAACCACCCCAGTTTGGACCAATTCATGGTGGAGGGAGCCTCTAAACAGCCCAGTTTGGACCAATTCATGGTGGAGGGAGCCTCTAAACAGCCCAGTTTGGGCAAATTCATGGTGGAAGGAGCCTCTAACCAGCAGAGTTGGTGGAAATCAGGGTGGAGGGAGCCTCTAACCAGCAGAGTTGGGGGAAATCATGTTGGAGGGAGCCTAGTATTAGCAGAATTGTGCAACGCTTATGGTGGATGAGTATGAGGATGCGGAGGAATTGGAGAGGTTGAGTACAGACATGGAGTTTCATGTTGGGGTGCTTTACACAGGTGGGCACAAAAATGAAGGCTCTATCCAGTGGTGGTTCATTTTTATCAAAGTGAGCCGGTCGGCACTCTCAGCTGACAGACGGGTGCGCTTGTCAGTGATGATGCCACCGGCTGCACTGAACACCCTCTCAGATAGGACGCTGGCGGCAGGACAGGACAGCACCTCCAAGGCATATAGGGCAAGTTCAAGCCACAGGTCCAACTTCGACACCCAATACGTGTAGGGCGCAGAGGGGTCGGAGAGGACAGGGCTGTGGTCGGAAAGGTATTCCCGCAACATGCGCCTATACTTCTCACGCCTGGTGACACTAGGACCCTCCGTGGCGGCACTTTGGCGAGGGGGTGCCATCAAGGTGTCCCAGACCTTAGACAGTGTGCCCCTTGTTTGTGTGGACCGGTGAGAACTTGGTCGCCTACTGGAGGAACTGCCCTCCCTGCCGCCAACGTCACATGCTGGAAACATCTCCATCATATTCTGCACCAATTGCCTGTGGCAAGCATTGATGCGATTGGCCCTCCCCTCTACCGGAATAAAAGACGAGATGTTGTTTTTATACCGGGGGTCAAGGATAGCAAAGATCCAGTACTGGTTGTCCTCCATGATTTTGACAATACGCTTGTCGGTTGTAAAGCACCCCAACATGAACTCAGCCATGTCTGCCACAGTGTTAGTTGGCATGACTCCTCTGGCCCCACCGGAAAGTTCAATCTCCATTTCCTCCTCATCCTCCATGTCTACCCATCCGCGCTGCAACAATGGGACGATTCGAAGTTGCCCGGAAGCCTCCTGTATCACCATCACATCATCGGACAACTCTTCTTCCTCCTCCTCCTCCTCCTCCTCCTCCTCCATTAAACGCAGTGAAGCGGACAGATGTGTGGACCTACTCTCCAGCTGTGACGGATCGGATGCTATCCCTAACTCCTCTGTGTGATCTGAGTTATCCCTGATGTCAATCAGGGATTCTCTCAGAACACACAAGAGCGGGATTGTAAGGCTCACCATCGCATCCTCAGAGCTCACCCTCCTTGTGGACTCCTCAAAGACCCGTAGGATGTCACAAAGGTCTCTCATCCATGGCCACTCATGGATGTGAAACTGAGGCAGCTGACTTTGTGGCACCCTAGGGTTTTGTAGCTGGTATTCCATCAAAGGTCTCTGCTGCTCAACCACTCTATTCAACATCTGAAACGTTGAGTTCCAGTGTGTGGGGACGTCGCACAAAAGCCGGTGTTGTGGCACATGCAGGCGTTGCTGGAGAGATTTTAAGCTAGCAGCGGCTACTGTCGACTTGCGAAAGTGGGCGCACATGCGCCGCACTTTCACCAGTAGCTCTGGAACATTGGGGTAGCTCTTTAGGAAACGTTGCACCACTAGGTTGAAGACGTGGGCCAGGCATGGAACATGTTGGAGTCCGGCAAGCTCCAGAGCTGCTACCAGGTTCCGGCCGTTATCACAAACGACCATGCCTGGGCCCAGGTGCAGCGGCTCAAACCATATTGCCGTCTCATCGAGGAGGGCATCCCTCACCTCGGAGGCAGTGTGCTGTCTGTCCCCCAAGCTGATCAGCTTCAGCACAGCCTGCTGACGTCTACCAACGCCAGTGCTGCAACGTTTCCAACTCGTAGCTGGGGTCAATCTAACAGCGGAGGAGGAGGCGGTGGCGGAGGAGGAGGCGGTGGCGGAGGAGGAGGCGGTAGAGGAGGAGGAGGAGGAGGGGGGTGTTCTTCTCGTGTCCCTGCCAGGAATGTTAGGCGGGGAGACGAGGTACACCGGGCCAGTTTGGGAAGCAGTCCCAGCCTCAACTACATTCACCCAGTGTGCCGTCAGTGAAATGTAGCGTCCCTGTCCGCATGCACTTGTCCACGCGTCGGTGGTCAAGTGGACCTTTGTGCAAAGCGCGGAACTAAGGGCCCGCCTGATGTTGAGTGACACGTGCTGGTGCAAGGCGGGGACGGCACACCGGGAGAAGTAGTGACGGCTAGGGACGGCATAGCGAGGTGCCGCAGTTGCCATCAGGTCCAGGAAGGCGGGAGTTTCAACAAGCCGGAACGCCAACATCTCCTGGGCCAGCAGTTTAGCGATGTTGGCGTTCAAGGCTTGCGCGTGTGGGTGGTTAGCAGTGTATTTCTGCCGCCGCTCCAATGTCTGAGAGATGGTGGGTTGTTGTAAAGAAACGCCTGATGGTGCCTTTGATGGTGCAGGAGAAGGAGATAAGACAGGACCAGGGGAGGATGAGGTAGAAGTCAACAAAGTGGCGGAGGCAGATGAAGTGGTGTCCTGGCTCGTCCTCTGGAGTGCATCGCCAGCACAGTCAGCAGTGGCAGTGGCAGAGGCAGAGGCAGTGGCAGTGGCGTGAACGGCAGGCGGCCTTTGTCCTGCCGTTGCTGCCTGCCACTGATTCCAGTGCTTGGATTCCAAATGACGGCGCATTGAAGTGGTGGACAGGTTGCTCTTCTCAGAGCCCCTAATCAATTTCGAGAGGCAAATTGTGCAGACAACACTATATCTGTCCTCGGCGCATTCCTTGAAAAAACTCCACACCTTCGAGAAACGTGCCCTCGAGGTGGGAGTTTTTCGGGGCTGGGTACGAACTGGAACATCTTGGGAGATTCCGGGTGTGGCCTGGCTTCGCCTAAGCTGCTGACCTCTGCCTCTGCCTCTAGCTACCCTTTTTGGTGCTGCACCTGCCTCAACATCCACACTACTTTCCCCGCTTGACATCCCCCCTGTCCAGGTCGGGTCAGTGTCCTCATCATCCACCACTTCCTCTTCCAACTCCTGTCTCATCTCCTCCTCCCGCACAATGCGCCGGTCAACTGGATGCCCTGACGGCAACTGCGTCACATCATCGTCGATGAGGGTGGGTTGCTGGTCATCCAGATGGAGGAGACTCTAGTGTTTGAGCATCTGGACACAGATGCTCCTCTGTTAGGTTCGTGGAATCGTGACGTGGAGAGGCAGGTTGAGGGACAATGAAAGGAGCGGAGAACAGCTCTGGGGAGCAGGGACAGTTTGGGTTATTGTTCTGTAAAGCTTCGGAATTTTGGGAGGAAGGAAGACAAGACTGTTGGGTAATAGGAGGAGAGGAGGCAGAGTCTGACTGGCTGCTGGACAATGTGCTGTAAGCGTTCTCTGACAGCCATTGCAAGACCTGTTCCTGGTTCTCGGGCCTACTAAGGTTTGTACCCTGCAGTTTAGTTAATGTGGCAAGCAACCCTGGCACTGTGGAGTGGCGCAATGCTTGCTGCCCCACAGGAGTAGGCACGGGACGCCCTGTGGCTTCACTGCTACCTTGCTCCCCAGAACCATTCCCCCGACCTCGCCCACGGCCTCGTCCACGTCCCTTTCCGGGAGCCTTGCGCATTTTGAATTCCTAGTTAGAAATTGGCACTGTATACCAGTAGTAAAAATTGTGGGTGCACGTAACCCCAATATATTCTTTGAATTACCAGTCAGACACTGGCACTATATGGCAGTAGCAAGAAATGAGGGTATTTGTATTCCCAATATACTCTTTGAATTCCCAGTCAGACAATGGCACTGTATACCAGTATTAAAAATTGTGGGTGCACATAACCCCCATATATTCTTTGAATTCCCAGTCAGACAATGGCACTGTATACCAGTAGTAAAAATTGTGGGTGCACATAACCCCCATATATTCTTTGAATTCCCAGTCAGAAACTGGCACTATATGGCAGTAGCAAGAAATGAGGGTATTTGTATTCCCAATATACTCTTTGAATTCCCAGTCAGACAATGGCACTGTATACCAGTAGTAAAAATTGTGGGTGCACGTAACCCCAATATATTCTTTGAATTACCAGTCAGAAACTGGCACTATATGGCAGTAGCAAGAAATGAGGGTATTTATAACCCCAATATATTCTTTGAATTCCCAGTCAGACAATGGCACTGTATACCAGTAGTAAAAATTGTGGGTGCACGTAACCCCAATATATTCTTTGAATTACCAGTCAGAAACTGGCACTATATGGCAGTAGCAAGAAATGAGGGTATTTGTATTCCCAATATATTCTTTGAATTCCCAGTCAGACAATGGCACTGTATACCAGTAGTAAAAATAGTGGGTGTATATAGCCCCAATTCTATTGCTAGGGGACTTGCAGGGTATTTCTGGGGTGAAGGTGGGGGGGCACACCGTTGGAACGGGTATCGGGGTATATATCGGGTATACGGGAATACACTGACAGTGTATTCCATTCAGGATCCTGGGAAAGCTGGGTTGCGGCGATTGAGCCCGTCAGTGCCACGTTACACTGACAAGCTTCTCCCTGGAATTTAGCTCTTACAAGAGCTGTTGTGGTTGTCTTCTCCTTCCTATCCTAGCCTGTCCCTGCCTACCCAGAATCTAAGCCCTAGCTAGCTGGACGGAAACCTCCGTCCTCGGTGAATTGCAAGCTCAGAATGACGCGAACCTGGGCGGCGCTGTTCTTTTAAATTAGAGGTCACATGTTTTCGGCAGCCAATGGGTTTTGCCTACTTTTTTCAACGTCACCGGTGTCGTAGTTCCTGTCCCACCTACCCTGCGCTGTTATTGGAGCAAAAAAGGCGCCAGGGAAGGTGGGAGGGGAATCGAGTAATGGCGCACTTTACCACGCGGTGTTCGATTCGATTCGAACATGCCGAACAGCCTAATATCCGATCGAACATGAGTTCGATAGAACACTGTTCGCTCATCTCTAGTTTTGTATCCTTCCCCTGAACAACTATGTTGGACAATCTTTGTTTTCAGATCATTTGAGAGCGGGCTGTCCATGCTCGGCGACCATCAAACTTAACTGAACTTGAATTGTTTTGTAAAAGAAATGGTCCAAAATCCCTTCATCCAGGATCCAGGAACTGATTAAAAGCTACAGGAAGCGACTAGAGGCTGTTATCTTTGCAAAAGGAGGATCTACTAAATATTAATGTCACTTTTCTGTTGAGGTGCCCATACTTTTGCACAGGTCAAATTTTGGTTTAATGCATATTGCACATTTTCTGTTAGTACAATAAACCTCATTTCAATCCTGAAATATTACTGTGTCCATCAGTTATTAGATATATCAAACTGAAATGGCTGCTGCAAACACCAAAATATTTACAACTAAAAATGATTAAGATTAATAGGGGTGCCCAAACTTTTTCATAGGACTGTATGTAGCCATTGTATATGCACCAGTTATATATGTACCCATTGTATCTGCACCAGTTATATATGTACCCATTGTATCTGCAGCAGTTATATATGTACCCATTGTATCTGCACCAGTTATATATGTAGCCATTGTATATGCACCAGTTATATATGTACCCATTGTATCTGCAGCAGTTATATATGTACCCATTGTATATGCACCAGTTATATATGTACCCATTGTATATGCACCAGTTATATATGTACCCATTGTATATGCACCAGTTATATATGTACCCATTGTATATGCACCAGTTATATATGTACCCATTGTATATGCACCAGTTATATATGTACCCATTGTATCTGCAGCAGTTATATATGTACCCATTGTATTTGCACCAGTTATATATGTACCCATTGTATCTGCACCAGTTATATATGTACCCATTGTATCTGCACCAGTTATATATGTACCCATTGTATCTGCACCAGTTATATATGTACCCATTGTATCTGCACCAGTTATATATGTACCCATTGTATATGCACCAGTTATATATGTACCCATTGTATATGCACCAGTTATATATGTACCCATTGTATCTGCACCAGTTATATATGTACCCATTGTATATGCACCAGTTATATATGTACCCATTGTATCTGCACCAGTTATATATGTACCCATTGTATATGCACCAGTTATATATGTACCCATTGTATCTGCACCACTTATATATGTACCCATTGTATCTGCACCAGTTATATATGTACCCATTGTATCTGCACCAGTTATATATGTACCCATTGTATCTGCACCAGTTATATATGTACCCATTGTACCTGCACCAGTTATATATGTACCCATTGTATCTGCACCAGTTATATATGTACCCATTGTATCTGCACCAGTTATATATGTACCCATTGTATCTGCACCAGTTATATATGTACCCATTGTATCTGCACCAGTTATATATGTAGCCATTGTATATGCACCAGTTATATATGTACCCATTGTATCTGCACCAGTTATATATGTACCCATTGTATATGCACCAGTTATATATGTACCCATTGTATATGCACCAGTTATATATGTACCCATTGTATATGCACCAGTTATATATGTACCCATTGTATCTGCACCAGTTATATATGTACCCATTGTATATGCACCAGTTATATATGTACCCATTGTATCTGCACCAGTTATATATGTACCCATTGTATCTGCACCAGTTATATATGTACCCATTGTATATGCACCAGTTATATATGTACCCATTGTATCTGCACCAGTTATATATGTACCCATTGTATCTGCAGCAGTTATATATGTACCCATTGTATATGCACCAGTTATATATGTACCCATTGTATCTGCACCAGTTATATATGTACCCATTGTATATGCACCAGTTATATATGTACCCATTGTATCTGCACCAGTTATATATGTAGCCATTGTATATGCACCAGTTATATATGTACCCATTGTATCTGCAGCAGTTATATATGTACCCATTGTATCTGCACCAGTTATATATGTACCCATTGTATATGCACCAGTTATATATGTACCCATTGTATCTGCAGCAGTTATATATGTACCCATTGTATATGCACCAGTTATATATGTACCCATTGTATCTGCAGCAGTTATGTATGTACCTATTGTATCTGCACCAGTTATATATGTACCCATTGTATATGCACCAGTTATATATGTACCCATTGTATCTGCACCAGTTATATATGTACCCATTGTATATGCACCAGTTATATATGTACCCATTGTATCTGCACCAGTTATATATGTACCCATTGTATCTGCAGCAGTTATATATGTACCCATTGTATCTGCAGCAGTTATATATGTACCCATTGTATATGCACCAGTTATATATGTACCCATTGTATATGCACCAGTTATATATGTACCCATTGTATATGCACCAGTTATATATGTACCCATTGTATCTGCAGCAGTTATATATGTACCCATTGTATATGAACCAGTTATATATGTACCCATTGTATATGCACCAGTTATATATGTACCCATTGTATATGCACCAGTTATATATGTACCCATTGTATCTGCACCAGTTATATATGTACCCATTGTATCTGCACCAGTTATATATGTACCCATTGTATCTGCACCAGTTATATATGTACCCATTGTATCTGCAGCAGTTATATATGTACCCATTGTATCTGCACCAGTTATATATGTACCCATTGTATATGCACCAATTATATATGTACCCATTGTATCTGCACCAGTTATATATGTACCCATTGTATCTGCACCAGTTATATATGTACCCATTGTATCTGCACCAGTTATATATGTACCCATTGTATCTGCACCAGTTATATATGTACCCATTGTATCTGCAGCAGTTATATATGTACCCATTGTATCTGCACCAGTTATATATGTACCCATTGTATATGCACCAGTTATATATGTACCCATTGTATCTGCACCAGTTATATATGTACCCATTGTATCTGCACCAGTTATATATGTACCCATTGTATCTGCACCAGTTATATATGTACCCATTGTATCTGCACCAGTTATATATGTACCCATTGTATCTGCACCAGTTATATATGTACCCATTGTATCTGCACCAGTTATATATGTACCCATTGTATATGCACCAGTTATATATGTACCCATTGTATCTGCACCAGTTATATATGTACCCATTGTATCTGCACCAGTTATATATGTACCCATTGTATCTGCACCAGTTATATATGTACCCATTGTATATGCACCAGTTATATATGTACCCATTGTATCTGCAGCAGTTATATATGTACCCATTGTATCTGCAGCAGTTATATATGTACCCATTGTATCTGCAGCAGTTATATATGTACCCATTGTATATGCACCAGTTATATATGTACCCATTGTATATGCACCAGTTATATATGTACCCATTGTATATGCACCAGTTATATATGTACCCATTGTATCTGCAGCAGTTATATATGTACCCATTGTATATGAACCAGTTATATATGTACCCATTGTATATGCACCAGTTATATATGTACCCATTGTATATGCACCAGTTATATATGTACCCATTGTATCTGCACCAGTTATATATGTACCCATTGTATCTGCACCAGTTATATATGTACCCATTGTATCTGCACCAGTTATATATGTACCCATTGTATCTGCAGCAGTTATATATGTACCCATTGTATATGCACCAGTTATATATGTACCCATTGTATCTGCAGCAGTTATATATGTACCCATTGTATCTGCACCAGTCTATATATGTACCCATTGTATATGCACCAGTTATATATGTACCCATTGTATCTGCACCAGTTATATATGTACCCATTGTATCTGCACCAGTTATATATGTACCCATTGTATCTGCACCAGTTATATATGTACCCATTGTATCTGCACCAGTTATATATGTACCCATTGTATCTGCACCAGTTATATATGTACCCCTATTGTATCTGCACCAGTTATATATGTACCCATTGTATATGCACCAGTTATATATGTACCCATTGTAATCTGCACCAGTTATATATGTACCCATTGTATCTGCACCAGTTATATATGTACCCATTGTATAGCACCAGTTATATATGTACCCATTGTATCTGCACCAGTTATATATGTACCCATTGTATCTGCAGCAGTTATATATGTACCCATTGTATATGCACCAGTTATATATGTACCATTGTATCTGCACCAGTTATAATGTACCATTGTATATGCACCAGTTATATATGTACCCATTGTATCTGCACCAGTTATAATATGTAGTCATTGTATATGCACCAGTTATATATGTACCCATTGTATCTGCAGCAGTTATATTATGTACCCATTGTATCTGCACCAGTTATATATGTACCCATTGTATATGCACCAGTTATATATGTACCCATTGTATCTGCAGCAGTTATATATGTACCCATTGTATATGCACCAGTTATATATGTACCCATTGTATCTGCAGCAGTTATATATGTACCTATTGTATCTGCACCAGTTATATATGTACCCATTGTATATGCACCAGTTATATATGTACCCATTGTATCTGCACAGTATATATGTAACCATTGTATATGCACCAGTTATATATGTTACCCATTGTATCTGCACCAGTTATATATGTACCCATTGTATCTGCAGCAGTTATATATGTACCCATTGTATCTGCAGCAGTTATATATGTACCCATTGTATATGCACCAGTTATATATGTACCCATTGTATATGCACCAGTTATATATGTACCCATTGTATCTGCACCAGTTATATATGTACCCATTGTATCTGCAGCAGTTATATATGTACCCATTGTATCTGCCACCAGTTATATATGTACCCATTGTATATGCACCAGTTATATATGTACCCATTGTATCTGCAGCAGTTATATATGTACCCATTGTATCTGCACCAGTTATATATGTACCCATTGTATCTGCACCAGTTATATATGTACCCATTGTATCTGCACCAGTTATATATGTACCCATTGTATCTGCACCAGTTATATATGTACCCATTGTATCTGCACCAGTTATATATGTACCCATTGTATATGCACCAGTTATATATGTACCCATTGTATCTGCACCAGTTATATATGTACCCATTGTATCTGCAGCAGTTATATATGTACCCATTGTATCTGCAGCAGTTATATATGTACCCATTGTATATGCACCAGTTATATATGTACCCATTGTATATGCACCAGTTATATATGTACCCATTGTATATGCACCAGTTATATATGTACCCATTGTATCTGCAGCAGTTATATATGTACCCATTGTATCTGCAGCAGTTATATATGTACCCATTGTATATGCACCAGTTATATATGTACCCATTGTATATGCACCAGTTATATATGTACCCATTGTATATGCACCAGTTATATATGTACCCATTGTATCTGCAGCAGTTATATATGTACCCATTGTATATGCAACCAGTTATATATGTACCCATTGTATCTGCACCAGTTATATATGTACCCATTGTATCTGCACCAGTTATATATGTACCCATTGTATATGCACCAGTTATATATGTACCCATTGTATCTGCACCAGTTATATATGTACCCATTGTATCTGCAGCAGTTATATATGTACCCATTGTATCTGCAGCAGTTATATATGTACCCATTGTATATGCACCAGTTATATATGTACCCATTGTATATGCACCAGTTATATATGTACCCATTGTATATGCACCAGTTATATATGTACCCATTGTATCTGCACCAGTTATATATGTACCCATTGTATATGAACCAGTTATATATGTACCCATTGTATATGCACCAGTTATATATGTACCCATTGTATATGCACCAGTTATATATGTACCCATTGTATCTGCACCAGTTATATATGTACCCATTGTATCTGCACCAGTTATATATGTACCCATTGTATCTGCACCAGTTATATATGTACCCATTGTATCTGCAGCAGTTATATATGTACCCATTGTATATGCACCAGTTATATATGTACCCATTGTATCTGCAGCAGTTATATATGTACCCATTGTATCTGCACCAGTTATATATGTACCCATTGTATATGCACCAGTTATATATGTACCCATTGTATCTGCACCAGTTATATATGTACCCATTGTATCTGCACCAGTTATATATTTACCCATTGTATCTGCACCAGTTATATATGTACCCATTGTATCTGCACCAGTTATATATGTACCCATTGTATCTGCACCAGTTATATATGTACCCATTGTATCTGCACCAGTTATATATGTACCCATTGTATATGCACCAGTTATATATGTACCCATTGTATCTGCACCAGTTATATATGTACCCATTGTATCTGCACCAGTTATATATGTACCCATTGTATCTGCACCAGTTATATATGTACCCATTGTATCTGCACCAGTTATATATGTACCCATTGTATATGCACCAGTTATATATGTACCCATTGTGTCTGCAGCAGTTATATATGTACCCATTGTATCTGCACCAGTTATATATGTACCCATTGTATCTGCACCAGTTATATATGTACCCATTGTATCTGCACCAGTTATATATGTACCCATTGTATCTGCACCAGTTATATATGTACCCATTGTATCTGCACCAGTTATATATGTACCCATTGTATCTGCACCAGTTATATATGTACCCATTGTATATGCACCAGTTATATATGTACCCATTGTATCTGCACCAGTTATATATGTACCCATTGTATCTGCAGCAGTTATATATGTACCCATTGTATCTGCACCAGTTATATATGTACCCATTGTATCTGCACCAGTTATATATGTACCCATTGTATATGCACCAGTTATATATGTACCCATTGTATCTGCAGCAGTTATATATGTACCCATTGTATATGCACCAGTTATATATGTACCCATTGTATCTGCACCAGTTATATATGTAGCCATTGTATATGCACCAGTTATATATGTACCCATTGTATCTGCAGCAGTTATATATGTACCCATTGTATATGCACCAGTTATATATGTACCCATTGTATATGCACCAGTTATATATGTACCCATTGTATATGCACCAGTTATATATGTACCCATTGTATACGCACCAGTTATATATGTACCCATTGTATCTGCAGCAGTTATATATGTACCCATTGTATCTGCAGCAGTTATATATGTACCCATTGTATATGCACCAGTTATATATGTACCCATTGTATATGCACCAGTTATATATGTACCCATTGTATCTGCACCAGTTATATATTTACCCATTGTATATGCACCAGTTATATATGTACCCATTGTATATGCACCAGTTATATATGTACCCATTGTATCTGCACCAGTTATATATGTACCCATTGTATCTGCACCAGTTATATATGTACCCATTGTATATGCACCAGTTATATATGTAGCCATTGTATATGCACCAGTTATATATGTACCCATTGTATCTGCACCAGTTATATATGTACCCATTGTATATGCACCAGTTATATATGTACCCATTGTATATGCACCAGTTATATATGTACCCATTGTATCTGCAGCAGTTATATATGTACCCATTGTATATGCACCAGTTATATATGTACCCATTGTATCTGCAGCAGTTATATATGTACCCATTGTATCTGCAGCAGTTATATATGTACCCATTGTATCTGCACCAGTTATATATGTACCCATTATATCTGCAGCAGTTATATATGTACCCATTGGATCTGCACCAGTTATATATGTACCCATTGTATATGCACCAGTTATATATGTACCCATTGTATCTGCAGCAGTTATATATGTACCCATTGTATCTGCAGCAGTTATATATGTACCCATTGTATCTGCAGCAGTTATATATGTACCCATTGTATCTGCAGTAGTTATATATGTACCCATTGTATCTGCAGCAGTTATATATGTACCCATTGTATATGAACCAGTTTTATATGTACCCATTGTATATGCACCAGTTATATATGTACCCATTGTATCTGCAGCAGTTATATATGTACCCATTGTATATGCACCAGTTATATATGTACCCATTGTATCTGCACCAGTTATATATGTACCCATTGTATCTGCACCAGTTATATATGTACCCATTGTATATGCACCAGTTATATATGTACCCATTGTATATGCACCAGTTATATATGTACCCATTGTATCTGCAGCAGTTATATATGTACCCATTGTATCTGCACCAGTTATATATGTACCCATTGTATATGCACCAGTTATATATGTACCCATTGTATATGCACCAGTTATATATGTACCCATTGTATCTGCACCAGTTATATATATATACCCATTGTATCTGCACCAGTTACATATGTACCCATTGTATCTGCACCAGTTATATATGTACCCATTGTATCTGCACCAGTTATATATGTAGCCATTGTATCTGCAGCAGTTATATATGTACCCATTGTATATGCACCAATTATATATGTACCCATTGTATCTGCAGCAGTTATATATGTACCCAATGTATCTGCACCAGTTATATATGTACCCATTGTATATGCACCAGTTATATATGTACCCATTGTATCTGCACCAGTTATATATGTACACATTGTATCTGCAGCAGTTATATATGTACCCATTGTATCTGCAGCAGTTATATATGTGCCCATTGTATATGCACCAGTTATATATGTACCCATTGTATATGCACCAGTTATATATGTACCCATTGTATATGAACCAGTTATATATGTACCCATTGTATATGCACCAGTTATATATGTACACATTGTATCTGCACCAGTTATATATGTAGCCATTGTATATGCACCAGTTATATATGTACCCATTGTATCTGCAGCAGTTATATATGTACCCATTGTATATGCACCAGTTATATATGTACCCATTGTATCTGCAGCAGTTATATATGTACCCATTGTATCTGCAGCAGTTATATATGTACCCATTGTATATGCACCAGTTATATATGTACCCATTGTATCTGCAGCAGTTATATATGTACCCATTGTATCTGCAGCAGTTATATATGTACCCATTGTATCTGCACCAGTTATATATGTACCCATTGTATATGCACCAGTTATATATGTACCCATTGTATATGCACCAGTTATATATGTACCCATTGTATCTGCACCAGTTATATATGTACCCATTGTATCTGCAGCAGTTATATATGTACCCATTGTATATGCACCAGTTATATATGTACCCATTGTATCTGCACCAGTTATATATGTACCCATTGTATCTGCAGCAGTTATATATGTACCCATTGTATCTGCAGCAGTTATATATGTACCCATTGTATCTGCACCAGTTATATATGTACCCATTGTATATGCACCAGTTATATATGCACCCATTGTATCTGCAGCAGTTATATATGTAGCCATTGTATATGCACCAGTTATATATGTACCCATTGTATCTGCACCAGTTATATATGTACCCATTGTATATGCACCAGTTATATATGTACCCATTGTATCTGCACCAGTTATATATGTACCCATTGTATCTGCACCAGTTATATATGTAGCCATTGTATATGCACCAGTTATATATGTACCCATTGTATCTGCAGCAGTTATATATGTACCCATTGTATATGCACCAGTTATATATGTACCCATTGTATCTGCAGCAGTTATATATGTACCCATTGTATCTGCAGCAGTTATATATCTACCCATTGTATATGCACCAGTTATATATGTTCCCATTGTATATGCACCAGTTATATATGTACCCATTGTATCTGCACCAGTTATATATGTACCCATTGTATCTGCAGCAGTTATATATCTACCCATTGTATATGCACCAGTTATATATGTACCCATTGTATCTGCACCAGTTATATATTTACCCATTGTATATGAACCAGTTATATATGTACCCATTGTATCTGCACCAGCTATATATGTACCCATTGTATCTGCACCAGTTATATATGTACCCATTGTATCTGCACCAGTTATATATGTACCCATTGTATCTGCACCAGTTATATATGTACCCATTGTATCTGCACCAGTTATATATGTACCCATCATTGCATCTGCACCAATTATATATGTACCCATTGTATCTGCAGCATTTATATATGTACCCATTGTATCTGCACCAGTTATATATGTACTCATTGTATCTGCACCAGTTATATATGTATCTATTGTATATGCACCAGTTATATATGTATCCATTGTATCTGCACCAGTTATATATGTACCCATTGTATATGCACCAGTTATATATGTACCCATTGTATCTGCAGCAGTTATATATGTAGCCATTGTATATGCACCAGTTATATATGTACCCATTGTATCTGCAGCAGTTATATATGTACCCATTGTATATGCACCAGTTATATATGTACCCATTGTATATGCACCAGTTATATATGTACCCATTGTATCTGCACCAGTTATATATGTACCCATTGTATCTGCACCAGTTATATATGTACCCATTGTATCTGCACCAGTTATATATGTACCCATTGTATATGCACCAGTTATATATGTACCCATTGTATCTGCAGCAGTTATATATGTACCCGTTGTATCTGCAGCAGTTATATATGTACCCATTGTATCTGCACCAGTTATATATGTACCCATTGTATATGCACCAGTTATATATGTACCCATTGTATCTGCAGCAGTTATATATGTACCCATTGTATCTGCACCAGTTATATATGTACCCATTTTATATGCACCAGTTATATATTTACCCATTGTATATGCACCAGTTATATATGTACCCATTGTATCTGCACCAGTTATATATGTACCCATCATTGCATCTGCACCAATTATATATGTACCCATTGTATCTGCAGCATTTATATATGTACCCATTGTATATGCACCAGTTATATATGTATCCATTGTATCTGCACCAGTTATATATGTACCTATTGTATATGCACCAGTTATATATGTATCCATTGTATCTGCACCAGTTATATATGTACCCATTGTATCTGCAGCAGTTATATATGTACCCATTGTATCTGCACCAGTTATATATGTACCCATTGTATCTGCAGCAGTTATATATGTAGCCATTGTATATGCACCAGTTATATATGTATCCATTGTATCTGCACCAGTTATATATGTATCCATTGTATATGCACCAGTTATATATGTACCCATTGTATCTGCAGCAGTTATATATGTACCCATTGTATCTGCAGCAGTTATATATGTAGCCATTGTATATGCACCAGTTATATATGTACCCATTGTATCTGCAGCAGTTATATATGTACCCATTGTATATGCACCAGTTATATATGTACCCATTGTATCTGCAGCAGTTATATATGTACCCATTGTATCTGCAGCAGTTATATATCTACCCATTGTATATGCACCAGTTATATATGTACCCATTGTATATGCACCAGTTATATATGTACCCATTGTATCTGCACCAGTTATATATGTACCCATTGTATCTGCAGCAGTTATATATCTACCCATTGTATATGCACCAGTTATATATGTACCCATTGTATCTGCACCAGTTATATATTTACCCATTGTATATGAACCAGTTATATATGTACCCATTGTATCTGCACCAGCTATATATGTACCCATTGTATCTGCACCAGTTATATATGTACCCATTGTATCTGCACCAGTTATATATGTACCCATTGTATCTGCACCAGTTATATATGTACCCATTGTATCTGCACCAGTTATATATGTACCCATCATTGCATCTGCACCAATTATATATGTACCCATTGTGTCTGCAGCATTTATATATGTACCCATTGTATCTGCACCAGTTATATATGTACTCATTGTATCTGCACCAGTTATATATGTATCTATTGTATATGCACCAGTTATATATGTATCCATTGTATCTGCACCAGTTATATATGTACCCATTGTATATGCACCAGTTATATATGTACCCATTGTATCTGCAGCAGTTATATATGTAGCCATTGTATATGCACCAGTTATATATGTACCCATTGTATCTGCAGCAGTTATATATGTACCCATTGTATATGCACCAGTTATATATGTACCCATTGTATATGCACCAGTTATATATGTACCCATTGTATCTGCACCAGTTATATATGTACCCATTGTATCTGCACCAGTTATATATGTACCCATTGTATCTGCACCAGTTATATATGTACCCATTGTATATGCACCAGTTATATATGTACCCATTGTATCTGCAGCAGTTATATATGTACCCGTTGTATCTGCAGCAGTTATATATGTACCCATTGTATCTGCACCAGTTATATATGTACCCATTGTATATGCACCAGTTATATATGTACCCATTGTATCTGCAGCAGTTATATATGTACCCATTGTATCTGCACCAGTTATATATGTACCCATTTTATATGCACCAGTTATATATTTACCCATTGTATATGCACCAGTTATATATGTACCCATTGTATCTGCACCAGTTATATATGTACCCATCATTGCATCTGCACCAATTATATATGTACCCATTGTATCTGCAGCATTTATATATGTACCCATTGTATATGCACCAGTTATATATGTATCCATTGTATCTGCACCAGTTATATATGTACCTATTGTATATGCACCAGTTATATATGTATCCATTGTATCTGCACCAGTTATATATGTACCCATTGTATCTGCAGCAGTTATATATGTACCCATTGTATCTGCACCAGTTATATATGTACCCATTGTATCTGCAGCAGTTATATATGTAGCCATTGTATATGCACCAGTTATATATGTATCCATTGTATCTGCACCAGTTATATATGTATCCATTGTATATGCACCAGTTATATATGTACCCATTGTATATGCACCAGTTATATATGTACCCATTGTATCTGCAGCAGTTATATATCTACCCATTGTATATGCACCAGTTATATATGTACCCATTGTATCTGCACCAGTTATATATGTACCCATTGTATCTGCACCAGTTATATATGTACCCATTGTATATGCACCAGTTATATATGTACCCATTGTATATGCACCAGTTATATATGTACCCATTGTATCTGCACCAGTTATATATTTACCCATTGTATCTGCACCAGTTATATATGTACCCATTGTATCTGCACCAGTTATTTATGTACCCATTGTATATGCACCAGTTATATATGTACCCATTGTATCTGCAGCAGTTATATATGTACCCGTTGTATCTGCAGCAGTTATATATGTACCCATTGTATCTGCACCAGTTATATATGTACCCATTGTATATGCACCAGTTATATATGTACCCATTGTATCTGCAGCAGTTATATATGTACCCATTGTATCTGCACCACTTATATATGTACCCATTGTATATGCACTTATTATATATGTACCCATTGTATCTGCACCAGTTATATATGTACCCATTGTATCTGCACCACTTATATATGTACCCATTGTATATGCACTTGTTATATATGTACCCATTGTATCTGCACCAGTTATATATGTACCCATTGTATATGCACCAGTTATATATGTACCCATTGTATCTGCAGCAGTTATATATGTACCCATTGTATCTGCACCAGTTATATATGTACCCATTGTATATCCACAAGTTGTATCTGCACCAGTTATATATGTACCCATTTTATCTGCAGCAGTTATATATGTACCCATTGTATCTGCACCAGTTATATATGTACCCATTGTATCTGCAGCAGTTATATATGTACCCATTGTATCTGCACCAGTTATATATGTACCCATTGTATCTGCACCAGTTATATATGTACCCATTGTATCTGCACCAGTTATATATGTACCCATTGTATCTGCACCAGTTATATATGTACCCATTGTATCTGCAGCAGTTATATATGTACCCATTGTATCTGCACCAGTTATATATGTACCCATTGTATATGCACTAGTTATAAATGCAACAGTTATACTGTATATGCACCACTTATATATGTATCCATTACATATGCACTAGTTATATATGTACCCATTGTATATCCACAAGTTGTATCTGCACCAGTTATATATGTACCCATTGTATCTGCACCAGTTATATATGTACCCATTGTATATGCACCAGTTATATATGTACCCATTGTATCTGCAGCAGTTATATATGTACCCATTGTATATGCACCAGTTATATATGTACCCATTGTATCTGCACCAGTTATATATGTACCCATTGTATCTGCACCAGTTATATATGTACCCATTGTATATGCACCAGTTATATATGTACCCATTGTATATGCACCACTTATATATGTATCCATTACATATGCACTAGTTATATATGTACCCATTATATATCCACAAGTTGTATCTGCACCAGTTATATATGTACCCATTGTACTATATATACACTAATTATATCTGCACCATTTATACTTTATATGCACCAGTAATATATACACTCATTCTATATGAGCCAGTAGTATATGCACCAGTTTTATCTATATCAGTTGTATCTGCACTAATTCTACTGTGTCAACACGAGTTATATATGTACCAATTGTATATGCAGCAATCACCCTATGGCAGCTTGGGCCAAGTTTTGTGTGTGATGTCACCCTATGGCGGTGTGGGCGGGGTATTGTGTGTGATGTCACCCTATGGCGGTGTGGGCGGGGTATTATGTGTGATGTCACCCTATGGCGGTGTGGGCGGGGTATTATGTGTGATGTCACCCTATGGCGGTGTGGGCGGGGTATTGTGTGTGATGTCACCCTGTGGCGGTGTGGGCGGGGTATTGTGTGTGATGTCATCCTATGGCGGTGTGGGCGGGGTATTGTGTGTGATGTCACCCTGTGGCGGTGTGGGCGGGGTATTGTGTGTGATGTCATCCTATGGCGGTGTGGGCGGGGTATTGTGTGTGATGTCACCCTGTGGCGGTGTGGGCGGGGTATTGTGTGTGATGTCATCCTATGGCGGTGTGGGCGGGGTATTGTGTGTGATGTCACCCTGTGGCGGTGTGGGCGGGGTATTGTGTGTGATGTCATCCTATGGCGGTGTGGGCGTGTTATTGTGTGTGATGTCACCCTGTGGCGGTGTGGGCGGGGTATTGTGTGTGATGTCACCCTATGGCGGTGTGGGCGGGGTATTGTGTGTGATGTCATCAGACACAAACACATGAATGGGAGAAGTGGAAAATATAACCTAAATGAACACTAAGGACTGCGCTCTCTGGTCAAGGACGGACAATTGGTAGTAGCCGCAGTATAACTTTATTGGCAAAGACACAACACGTTTCGGGCCCTTTTTCAGATGCATAAACTGAGAAAATAAGAGAACAGACAATAAACCAAAAGTAACAGGAAGCGAAAGATCCGGAACCTTCCATCGCCGTTACTTGTTCTTATTCTTCTGATTTTTCTTGGATATTTTTGGTTATTGATTTTCTTTCTCGGCCGCGTCTGTAAAAGCCCAGAAGTCACAGACAGAAAGTTGTGCATGGGCTCCTGGACTGGCGGTGGGGCTATGGGCGACCCCTGAGGACTGACAACCTGTTCGATTGTGCCCTGAGTGTGACAGGTGTCAGTGCTGCGTGACGGCCGCTGCATCCGCTACACAACTCCATTTCCGGATCCCTCTCAGCATCTGGTGCAGTTGTGGCCCACTTTTGGCGCACGGCCCTTTATTACGCCAGCCATGCACCAGTTCCACCTTTTTGCACCCCACATGTAAAATCCACAACCCCAAAACCACTTTGCAAAAGAGCAGCAATGAGCAGTAAAGTGCAGTGTGTGAACACAACCCTGGGGCCTGAATTAGGGAATGTGCTGGGACACATCCAGTGATGAGCGTCCTCTCCTATACTCCCTCCAGCAGCAATACTCAGCTTTCCAGAGACTCTGAGCGGCACAGATCAACTCTGCACTGGATTGGCCGTCCTTGTGTGTGTCCGTCTTCATATCCCAGATTTGGGGCAGTGAAGCCTTTACATTGTGCAGGTACATGTATGGCGGTGGGCACTGACCTGCAGAGGGACCTTGGCTGGGGTGTTGGGGGTTTCTCAGCTCGTAAAGCCATCATTTGTGCCCTGAGCTGCTGTTGTGGCCCCGGGCCGCCGCCGTCGCCATCCTATCATCATCCTTTAATGAGGATCTGGATTTGACATTTTATAGACTGACCTTACCTGAGCTGGAGCCGCCGCTGGCCGCAGACGAGGGTCCTGACAAAGCCCCTGCTGGGATCATTATGTCCAGAGACCCCCAGGCAGTGAGCATTGTCAGCGGCCCCATATCTGCTGCTAGGCGGGGGGGCGGATATCTGGCAGATAACATCTCGCTGCTTCTTACCTCTTTGTCTTCATTTTCCTTTGGTTAAGTAGGAGACTCTCCAGCCGTGTCCTGAGATTCGCGGCCCCTGGACAGGGGGTTCACAAATATTCCCAAATCATCCAACACATCTAAGACCTGCGGCTCCTACGTAATGCCCCGGACTGATGTGACCCAGCGACTTATTGCCATTGTCCGGGGGTATGACCACAGATGAGGGAACCAGTTTGTAACCAGACGCAGTCATTACAAAATTCCCAGAAGTCTCTGATTTGGTTGGACCTCCGAGTTTTGGGCTTTTCCACCCTTGAATCCTATTATCCTCTGGGATCTGTTCAGACTGTGACATATAATAAGAGGGAACATGATAAACTCTGGGGCCCCTCTTCTGGCCTCTTGATGTAGAACCATGATGGCGGCCGGGACACCCCTTGTGAAAGCTGAGCCCCAATATCTGGGCCTGTGATGTCCTCGGAGCCCAGAAGAGGTTGGATAACAATAGATGAGGTCTACAATGGGGCTGCGGGGGTTGCACCTTATCATGTTCCTGCACCTCTGAACCCCCCGGGACCCTCCATTTACTAAACTCTGGGATCTGAAGTGATCCCAATGGTGAAGCCAATGGTTTGGGGAAATTCGTTATGAATCCGGCTCATTACAAATGAGTTCACTCATCTCTAGTCATATCCAAGGACAATGGCGGTAACTGGAGAGATGGCAGCGAATAATAAGCGCAGACTGTCCCGTCTCTAGATAAGACACAGATCTGACTTACTTCGTACATGGGGGCTATAGGATCTATAAGAGACCCCGATGCCGCAGCCCTACATGGTACACACTGCACCAGGCAAAGCTTTGGAGACGCCTTCTCATTTCAAGGTTTGTTTTTCTACCTTGTAGATCGATATTGACATGTAAAGTATGACGGACACAGATATGATGGAAGAATGATTGCCGAGTCCGGTGTCGCCTCCTGAGACCCCCCACATGTGCGGCTTCTCAGCCATGGACTGGGCTCACCATTCTGCTCAAGAACATCACCATGAACAAAGAGGGGGATCCAAACATCCTCCAAAGGGAACGAGACATGTGGTGACGGACATTGCTTTTCTCCATGTCACAAGACAAAAGTGAGAAGCCCCTGAGAACTAAGTGATAAGTCGGTGAACAAAGCATTGAAACTGACCAAGAAGGAGAGTGATGGAGATCTGCGTCCAATGGCAAGGTCTCCACAATCACCGCCACCCAAGTCACATGGCGTAGGAGGATCGCAGAGCGAAAGAAACCAGCTCCGGGAACTCCTAGAAGACTGTTAGGAAACCATTCCAGGTGACCACCTCATAAAGCTGAATGAGAGAAAGCCAAGAGCGTGCAAAGAGAAAGGGGGCCAAGCTGACACATCGAAACACACCCCTACCTAATCCCATACACATGTCCTTCATAGTCATCAGTAGGAATCTAAGAGAAAGAAGAAGAAAAGCCATAGAATGGAAAGTTGTGTAGAAGTGGCTGTAACCTGGGGGTATCCGGGGGGTAGGGGCCTAGTAAAGTCAGTGGGGCATTAGCTACCCTTTACACCCCTCGTTGGTTTGCGATCTCCTCAAGGTTTCTGCCCGTCGCTCCAATATCCAGTACAACTCCCATCCTCCTCCATTACTCTCATCTTCTCTACATCATTGTCTGGGAACGTTCCAGGTGCTGAATACTTGTCCTGAGCTCGTCCTGCTCTCACAGCAGCAGGGTTGTGTCAGTCTAGACAATCCTGCCCCGACACTACATTGGCACATTGTAACAAACAGGACAGGTCCGAGGTTTATCTCTCCACACTGATACATTGTAACAAACAGGACAGGTCCGAGGTTTATCTCTCCACACTGATACATTGTAACAAACAGGACAGATCCGAGATTTATCTCTCCACACTGATACATTGTAACAAACAGGACAGGTCCGAGGTTTATCTCTCCACACTGATACATTGTAACAAACAGGACAGGTCCGAGATTTATCTCTCCACACTGATACATTGTAACAAACAGGACAGATCCGAGATTTATCTCTCCACACTGATACATTGTAACAAACAGGACAGGTCCGAGGTTTATCTCTCCACACTGATACATTGTAACAAACAGGACAGGTCCGAGATTTATCTCTCCACACTGATACATTGTAACAAACAGGACAGGTCCGAGGTTTATCTCTCCACACTGATACATTGTAACAAACAGGACAGGTCCGAGGTTTATCTCTCCACACTGATACATTGTAACAAACAGGACAGATCCGAGATTTATCTCTCCACACTGATACATTGTAACAAACAGGACAGGTCCGAGGTTTATCTCTCCACACTGATACATTGTAACAAACAGGACAGGTCCGAGATTTATCTCTCCACACTGATACATTGTAACAAACAGGACAGATCCGAGATTTATCTCTCCACACTGATACATTGTAACAAACAGGACAGGTCCGAGGTTTATCTCTCCACACTGATACATTGTAACAAACAGGACAGGTCCGAGATTTATCTCTCCACACTGATACATTGTAACAAACAGGACAGGTCCGAGGTTTATCTCTCCACACTGATACATTGTAACAAACAGGACAGGTCCGAGGTTTATCTCTCCACACTGATACATTGTAACAAACAGGACAGGTCCGAGATTTATCTCTCCACACTGATACATTGTAACAAACAGGACAGATCCGAGATTTATCTCTCCACACTGATACATTGTAACAAACAGGACAGATCCGAGATTTATCTCTCCACACTGATACATTGTAACAAACAGGACAGATCCGAGATTTATCTCTCCACACTGATACATTGTAACAAACAGGACAGGTCCGAGGTTTATCTCTCCACACTGATACATTGTAACAAACAGGACAGGTCCGAGGTTTATCTCTCCACACTGATACATTGTAACAAACAGGACAGGTCCGAGGTTTATCTCTCCACACTGATACATTGTAACAAACAGGACAGGTCCGAGGTTTATCTCTCCACACTGATACATTGTAACAAACAGGACAGATCCGAGATTTATCTCTCCACACTGATACATTGTAACAAACAGGACAGGTCCAAGGTTTATCTCTCCACACTGATACATTGTAACAAACAGGACAGGTCCGAGATTTATCTCTCCACACTGATACATTGTAACAAACAGGACAGGTCCGAGGTTTATCTCTCCACACTGATACATTGTAACAAACAGGACAGATCCGAGATTTATCTCTCCACACTGATACATTGTAACAAACAGGACAGATCCGAGATTTATCTCTCCACACTGATACATTGTAACAAACAGGACAGGTCCGAGGTTTATCTCTCCACACTGATACATTGTAACAAACAGGACAGATCCGAGGTTTATCTCTCCACACTGATACATTGTAACAAACAGGACAGGTCCGAGGTTTATCTCTCCACACTGATACATTGTAACAAACAGGACAGGTCCGAGGTTTATCTCTCCACACTGATACATTGTAACAAACAGGACAGATCCGAGGTTTATCTCTCCACACTGATACATTGTAACAAACAGGACAGGTCCGAGATTTATCTCTCCACACTGATACATTGTAACAAACAGGACAGGTCCGAGGTTTATCTCTCCACACTGATACATTGTAACAAACAGGACAGGTCCGAGGTTTATCTCTCCACACTGATACATTGTAACAAACAGGACAGGTCCGAGGTTTATCTCTCCACACTGATACATTGTAACAAACAGGACAGGTCCGAGGTTTATCTCTCCACACTGATACATTGTAACAAACAGGACAGGTCCGAGGTTTATCTCTCCACACTGATACATTGTAACAAACAGGACAGGTCCGAGGTTTATCTCTCCACACTGATACATTGTAACAAACAGGACAGATCCGAGGTTTATCTCTCCACACTGATACATTGTAACAAACAGGACAGATCCGAGGTTTATCTCTCCACACTGATACATTGTAACAAACAGGACAGGTCCGAGGTTTATCTCTCCACACTGATACATTGTAACAAACAGGACAGATCCGAGATTTATCTCTCCACACTGATACATTGTAACAAACAGGACAGATCCGAGGTTTATCTCTCCACACTGATACATTGTAACAAACAGGACAGATCCGAGATTTATCTCTCCACACTGATACATTGTAACAAACAGGACAGGTCCGAGGTTTATCTCTCCACACTGATACATTGTAACAAACAGGACAGATCCGAGATTTATCTCTCCACACTGATACATTGTAACAAACAGGACAGGTCCGAGGTTTATCTCTCCACACTGATACATTGTAACAAACAGGACAGGTCCGAGGTTTATCTCTCCACACTGATACATTGTAACAAACAGGACAGATCCGAGATTTATCTCTCCACACTGATACATTGTAACAAACAGGACAGGTCCGAGGTTTATCTCTCCACACTGATACATTGTAACAAACAGGACAGGTCCGAGGTTTATCTCTCCACACTGATACATTGTAACAAACAGGACAGGTCCGAGGTTTATCTCTCCACACTGATACATTGTAACAAACAGGACAGGTCCGAGGTTTATCTCTCCACACTGATACATTGTAACAAACAGGACAGGTCCGAGGTTTATCTCTCCACACTGATACATTGTAACAAACAGGACAGATCCGAGATTTATCTCTCCACACTGATACATTGTAACAAAGAGGACAGGTCCGAGATTTATCTCTCCACACTGATACATTGTAACAAACAGGACAGGTCCGAGGTTTATCTCTCCACACTGATACATTGTAACAAACAGGACAGGTCCGAGGTTTATCTCTCCACACTGATACATTGTAACAAACAGGACAGGTCCGAGATTTATCTCTCCACACTGATACATTGTAACAAACAGGACAGGTCCGAGGTTTATCTCTCCACACTGATACATTGTAACAAACAGGACAGGTCCGAGATTTATCTCTCCACACTGATACATTGTAACAAACAGGACAGGTCCGAGGTTTATCTCTCCACACTGATACATTGTAACAAACAGGACAGATCCGAGATTTATCTCTCCACACTGATACATTGTAACAAACAGGACAGATCCGAGGTTTATCTCTCCACACTGATACATTGTAACAAACAGGACAGATCCGAGGTTTATCTCTCCACACTGATACATTGTAACAAACAGGACAGATCCGAGGTTTATCTCTCCACACTGATACATTGTAACAAACAGGACAGGTCCGAGGTTTATCTCTCCACACTGATACATTGTAACAAACAGGACAGGTCCGAGGTTTATCTCTCCACACTGATACATTGTAACAAATATGGAGCTGCTAATAGTCGCCCAGACCTGGTATCAAAGATGGTGGCTGCAATGTGTACTGAGCCTTAGCGGAACGCATCAGACTTGGAGCGGAATAATAGGTCACATGATCTCTCTTGTTTTTGCAGAAGTGGGTGTGGCTGTAATCTAGCCCCGCCTATATTGTCTCATAAAACAATAGCCATAGGGGTTGTTACTGTCCTCGCTCTATTGTCTCACATGGAAATATCGTGGTGTGGTCGGCGCCGTATGGTCATGGAATGAAACAGGCAGCAGGAAATAATCGCAGCGTTGTCACGTGTGGGGGAGGGGTGTTTATTTTTCCATATACAGTGCCCCCCCCCGGATCATGCACTGACCCCCTCCCGCCTCATGTTGTCATTTCTGCTCATCTTTATGGTTTTCACTTTTTCATCAAGATTCCAGAATATTTCCACTGATGGGAAAACTGCGGCGCCCTGGAAAATGGATGAAAAACTCCGAATCCAGGACAGGAACGACAATGGTGCATCCTGGGAAATAAACATCCCCCTGGGTCAGGCATCACTCATCTGCTCAGTCTGGGGGGCTCAGGGGTTGTAGGGGGGATCTGGGTGACTTTGGGTCCTCCAGAGGAGGCCAAACACTGAACCAGAGTCCCTGCCTGACTAATTAGACTTCAGGGGTCTGGGAGAGCTGGGTGCTGGTGTTAGATCAGTTTTTGTAACCCAGCTTTACCAGGATCAGAGACAACAAAGCAACAACTTTATATAACACATAAACAAGGTGTAAGCAGAGCAGAACTCCAGGATTTTGGGATGTTTGGAGGAATGACTCTCTATTTCAGCAGGCGGAGTAAATGACTGCGGAGAATCCAGGACTTTCCGCTCGGGGTTTCGCCATCGCCTGGTCACACTTTATCTGACCTGAGGCAAAGATGTGGTGACTTAGAAATCGCTGCAGAAAAGAGTCAGAGGTCAGAGGTCAGGCTGAAGAAACAGGTGACACCAGGTGACCCGTCCACAAGGTCATAGTCCAAGACCCCATGTGTGAACTGCAGTCACCGTAAGGCTGTATTCAGAGGTTGCAGTTGAGGGGCAGTGACAAGCGCGCTATCACTCTCCAGGCGTCACAGGAGACTTTCTTAGCACGTCCCGAACCATTATCCTTCATAGGGGCATTCTGGAGAGTTCTAGCCCTCCTAATAAGCCTTGGGTCTCAATGCCTAAGAAACGTCAAGATCTCTGCTCAATGCTGGAGAACGGGAATATTCCTGGTTACATCCAAGGGCTGCAGAGCCATCCCAAGCCAGTCACACAGAGGAGAGTTTGTTACAGTTGCATCAACATTACATCTCTTTCTTATACTGATCTAATAGAACAAACGTTCAGGTGTGGGAGCTGGAGAAAGATGATTGTCAGCTTCGTGTTCCATTGTAATGTGAAGCCCTGACTGTCTGCACAGGGACATTTGGGTCACATTAAGGACTAGTTCACATTCTACAATTTTTTTAAACCAATTTTGTCTAAGCCACATTCTCTGCAGCCAGGGAGTCCTCATGCAGAGTCCTGGATCTTCTCCTCCACATTCTGAGCATCCTGGATCCTCTCCTCAACACTCATTGTCCTAGACCCTCTCCACCTATCTTCTCAGTGTTCTTGATCCTCTTCTCCACCTCCTCAGTGTTCTTGATCCTCTTCTTCATCTTCTCAGTGTTCTTGATCCTCTTCTTCATCTTCTCAGTGTTCTTGATCCTCTTCTTCATCTTCTCAGTGTTCTTGATCCTCTTCTTAATCTTCTCAGTGTTCTTGATCCTCTTCTTCATCTTCTTAGTGTTCTTGATCCTCTTCATCATCTTCTCAGTGTTCTTGATCCTCTTCTTCATCTTTTCGATGTTCTTGATCCTCTTCTCCACCACCTCAGTGTTCTTGATCCTCTTCTCCATTCTCTCAGTGTTCTTGATCCTCTTCTTCATCTTCTCAGTGTTCTTGATCCTCTTCTTAATCTTCTCAGTGTTCTTGATCCTCTTCTTCATCTTCTTAGTGTTCTTGATCCTCTTCATCATCTTCTCAGTGTTCTTGATCCTCTTCTCCATTCTCTCAGTGTTCTTGATCCTCTTCTTCATCTTCTCAGTGTTCTTGATCCTCTTCTTCATCTTCTCAGTGTTCTTGATCCTCTTCTTAATCTTCTCAGTGTTCTTGATCCTCTTCTTCATCTTCTCAGTGTTGTTGATCCTCTTCTCCACCTCCTCAGTGTTCTTGATCCTCTTCTCCATTCTCTCAGTGTTCTTGATCCTCTTCTTCATCTTCTCAGTGTTCTTGATCCTCTTCTTCATCTTCTCAGTGTTCTTGATCCTCTTCATCATCTTCTCAGTGTTCTTGATCCTCTTCTTCATCTTCTCAGTGTTCTTGATTCTCTTCTTCATCTTCTCAGTGTTCTTGATCCTCTTCTTCATCTTCTCAGTGTTCTTGATCCTCTTCTTCATCTTCTCAGTGTTCTTGATCCTCTTCTTCATCTTCTCAGTGTTCTTGATCCTCTTCTCCACCTCCTCAGTGTTCTTGATCCTCTTCTCCATTCTCTCAGTGTTCTTGATCCTCTTCTTCATCTTCTCAGTGTTCTTGATCCTCTTCTTCATCTTCTCAGTGTTCTTGATCCTCTTCATCATCTTCTCAGTGTTCTTGATCCTCTTCTTCATCTTCTCAGTGTTCTTGATTCTCTTCTTCATCTTCTCAGTGTTCTTGATCATCTTCTTCATCTTCTCAGTGTTCTTGATCCTCTTCTTCATCTTCTTAGTGTTCTTGATCCTCTTCTCCACCTCCTCAGTGTTCTTGATCCTCTTCTTCATCTTCTCAGTGTTCTTGATCCTATTCTTCATCTTCTCAGTGTTCTTGATCCTCTTCATCATCTTCTCAGTGTTCTTGATCCTCTTCTTCATCTTCTCAGTGTTCTTGATTCTCTTCTTCATCTTCTCAGTGTTCTTGATCATCTTCTTAATCTTCTCAGTGTTCTTGATCCTCTTCTTCATCTTCTTAGTGTTCGTGATCCTCTTCTCCACCTCCTCAGTGTTCTTGATCCTCTTCTTCATCTTCTCAGTGTTCTTGATCTTCTTCTTCATCTTCTCAGTGTTCATGATCCTCTTCTTCATCTTCTCAGTGTTCTTGATCATCTTCTTCATCTTCTCAGTGTTCTTGATCCTCTTCTCCACCTTCTCAGTGTTCTTGATCCTCTTCTCCACCTTTTCAGTGTTCTTGATCCTCTTCTCCACCTCCTCAGTGTTCTTGATCCTCTTCTTCATCTTCTCAGTGTTCTTGATCCTCTTCTCCACCTCCTCAGTGTTCTTGATCATCTTCTTAATCTTCTCAGTGTTCTTGATCCTCTTCTTCATCTTCTTAGTCTTCTTGATCCTCTTCTCCACCTCCTCCGTGTTCTTGATCCTCTTCTTCATCTTCTCAGTGTTCTTGATCATCTTCTCCATTCTCTCAGTGTTCTTGATCCTGTTCTCCACCTTCTCAGTGTTCTTGATCCTCTTCTCCATTCTCTCAGTGTTCTTGATCCTGTTCTCCACCTCCTCAGTGTTCTTGATCCTCTTCTTCATCTTCTCAGTGTTCTTGATCCTCTTCATCATCTTCTCAGTGTTCTTGATCCTCTTCTTCATCTTCTCAGTGTTCTTGATTCTCTTCTTCATCTTCTCAGTGTTCTTGATCATCTTCTTCACCTTCTCAGTGTTCTTGATCCTGTTCTCCACCTCCTCAGTGTTCTTGATCCTCTTCTCCACCTCCTCAGTGTTCTTGATCCTCTTCTCCACCTCCTCAGTGTTCTTGATCCTCTTCTCCACCTCCTCAGTGTTCTTGATCCTCTTCTCCACCTTCTCAGTGTTCTTGATCCTCTTCTTCATCTTCTTAGTGTTCTTGATCCTCTTCTCCACCTTCTCAGTGTTCTTGATCCTCTTCTTCATCTTCTTAGTGTTCTTGATCCTCTTCTCCACCTTCTCAGTGTTCTTGATCCTGTTCTCCACCTCCTCAGTGTTCTTGATCCTCTTCTTCATCTTCTTAGTGTTCTTGATCCTCTTCTCCACCTTCTCAGTGTTCTTGATCCTGTTCTCCACCTCCTCAGTGTTCTTGATCCTGTTCTCCACCTCCTCAGTGTTCTTGATCCTCCTCCTCCTCCTGAGTATTCTGTATCCTTTCCTCTGTTCTCCTGCTCTTCATCCATATACCTGCTGACCTCTGTGTCATGTCCCAGTTTACAAGTGCAATTTATTAGAAGGTAAAACATAAACATGAAAAGGAGAAATCCTTTTGGAGTCGTCAGACGGAGTGATGGCGGCGTCAGCGATGGTCATAAATCGCCAGTGACAGCGCGTATCTCAGCTTCATGAGACGCTCTGACTAAGTGCCCTGTATGATCAGCGGCTGAGTCCTGATTCACTGAATATTACATAACCCTGACTGGTCACTGCTTATAAGGTTTCAGCAGAATTATGATTGCTGCTCCGGTTTTGGGAGATGTGGTGTGCTCCAGGGCAACCCCAGTTCCCCTTTCAGACTTTTCAGGGAGTCTCATCCGCTGCCTGTTACAACATCTCCCATTTTACAGGGAATGTGGTTGGTGCTGGGTGACTCAGGGCTGCTGTGCAGAGTGGGAGCCCCGGGGAGACAGCCCCTCGCCTGCTCTGACATGTGTGCACTGCTGCACCACAACAATCCCAGGGGAAACTTCTCCTGTGCACAGCGGCAGGTACCTGTCAGACCCCCAAATCTGAGACCCTCACCTCCAAGATGCTCAGACACCACTGAAACCCCCATCTCTGATATCCTGAACCCTGAAATCCTTACCTATCCCACACCTCTGAAACCATAAAGTCTAAGACTGCCAGTGAGGACCCTCGGTCACCGCTGAGACCCCACAATGATGGTCTTCTTTCTATGTCCGTTCTTCAGAGGTTGCACAAACTCTGCTTGCTCTCATTTACTGTTCACTAGCAGGGTGCAATAACCCGATCACATCTGTACAGACTGTCTCTGTCAGTCGGGTCCGCCGGGGAGAGCCCGACCACTAAACCCGGTCACCCGTGGACCCCACTCTCTAGTATACCGGAGTCTGCCGGGCGCCCGTGGACCCCACGCTATAGTATACCGGAATCTGCCGGTCACCCGTGGACCCCACTCTCTAGTATACCGGAGTCTGCCGGTCACCCGTGGACCCCACTCTATAGTATACCGGAGTCTGCCGGGCGCCCGTGGTCCCCACTCTCTAGTATACCGGAATCTGCCGGTCACCCGTGGACCCCACTCTCTAGTATACCGGAGTCTGCCGGGCACCCGTGGTCCCCACTCTCTAGTATACCGGAGTCTGCCGGGCGCCCGTGGTCCCCACTCTATAGTATACCGGAGTCTGCCGAGCGCCCGTGGATCCCACTCTCTAGTATACCGGAGTCTGCCGGGCGCCCGTGGACCCCACTCTATAGTATACCGGAGTCTGCCGGGCGCCCGTGGTCCCCACTCTATAGTATACCGGAGTCTGCCGAGCGCCCGTGGACCCCACTCTATAGTATACCGGAGTCTGCCGGGCGCCCGTGGTCCCCACTCTCTAGTATACCGGAGTCTGCCGGGCGCCCGTGGTCCCCACTCTATAGTATACCGGAGTCTGCCGAGCGCCCGTGGACCCCACTCTATAGTATACCGGAGTCTGCCGGGCGCCCGTGGTCCCCACTCTCTAGTATACCGGAGTCTGCCGGGCGCCCGTGGTCCCCACTCTATAGTATACCGGAGTCTGCCGAGCGCCCGTGGTCCCCACTCTATAGTATACCGGAGTCTGCCGGGCGCCCGTGGACCCCACTCTATAGTATACCGGAGTCTGCCGGGCGCCCGTGGACCCCACTCTATAGTATACCGGAGTCTGCCGAGCGCCCGTGGACCCCACTCTCTAGTATACCGGAGTCTGCCGGGCGCCCGTGGACCCCACGCTATAGTATACCGGAGTCTGCCGGGCGCCCGTGGACCCCACTCTATAGTATACCGGAGTCTGCCGGGCGCCCGTGGTCCCCACTCTATAGTATACCGGAGTCTGCCGGGCGCCCGTGGTCCCCACTCTATAGTATACCGGAGTCTGCCGGGCGCCCGTGGTCCCCACTCTATAGTATACCGGAGTCTGCCGGGTGCCCGTGGTCCCCACTCTCTAGTATACCGGAGTCTGCCGGGCGCCTGTGGACCCCACTCTATAGTATACCGGAGTCTGCCGGGCGCCCGTGGTCCCCACTCTCTAGTATACCGGAGTCTGCCGGGCGCCCGTGGACCCCACTCTATAGTATACCGGAGTCTGCCGGGCGCCCGTGGTCCCCACTCTATAGTATACCGGAGTCTGCCGGGTGCCCGTGGTCCCCACTCTCTAGTATACCGGAGTCTGCCGAGCGCCCGTGGTCCCCACTCTATAGTATACCGGAGTCTGCCGGGCGCCCGTGGTCCCCACTCTATAGTATACCGGAGTCTGCCGGGCGCCCGTGGTCCCCACTCTATAGTATACCGGAGTCTGCCGGGTGCCCGTGGACCCCACTCTATAGTATACCGGAATCTGCCGGGCGCCCGTGGACCCCACTCTATAGTATACCGGAGTCTGCCGGGCGCCCGTGGACCCCACTCTATAGTATACCGGAGTCTGCCGGGCGCCCGTGGACCCCACTCTATAGTATACCGGAGTCTGCCGGGCGCCCGTGGTCCCCACTCTATAGTATACCGGAGTCTGCCGGGCGCCCGTGGACCCCACTCTATAGTATACCGGGGTCTGCCGGGCGCCCGTGGACCCCACTCTATAGTATACCGGAGTCTGCCGGGCGCCCGTGGACCCCACTCTATAGTATACCGGAGTCTGCCGGGCGCCCGTGGACCCCACTCTATAGTATACCGGGGTCTGCCGGGCGCCCGTGGTCCCCACTCTATAGTATACCGGAGTCTGCCGGGCGCCCGTGGACCCCACTCTATAGTATACCGGAGTCTGCCGGGCGCCCGTGGACCCCACTCTATAGTATACCGGAGTCTGCCGGGCGCCCGTGGTCCCCACTCTATAGTATACCGGAGTCTGCCGGGCGCCCGTGGACCCCACTCTATAGTATACCGGAGTCTGCCGGGCGCCCGTGGTCCCCACTCTATAGTATACCGGAGTCTGCCGGGCGCCCGTGGACCCCACTCTATAGTATACCGGAGTCTGCCGGGCGCCCGTGGTCCCCACTCTATAGTATACCGGGGTCTGCCGGGCGCCCGTGGTCCCCACTCTATAGTATACCGGAGTCTGCCGGGCGCCCGTGGACCCCACTCTATAGTATACCGGAGTCTGCCGGGCGCCCGTGGACCCCACTCTATAGTATACCGGAGTCTGCCGGGCGCCCGTGGTCCCCACTCTATAGTATACCGGAGTCTGCCGGGCGCCCGTGGTCCCCACTCTATAGTATACCGGAGTCTGCCGGGCGCCCGTGGACCCCACTCTATAGTATACCGGAGTCTGCCGGGCGCCCGTGGACCCCACTCTATAGTATACCGGAGTCTGCCGGGCGCCCGTGGACCCCACTCTATAGTATACCGGAGTCTGCCGGGCGTCGATTTCCGGTTTCTGCGGCGGAGTCTCCAGCAGATGTGACTGAGCTTTAGGCCGCTCTTTAATATCCCGGTCACTCACTTTGTACTGTGATATCTGCAGAAACCTTATTGAGAATCCGCCAGGTGTGAACATAGCCCTCCATTTTATGGCAGAGCCCACAGACGGTGGCGCCGCTTATCTCCTGCCAGCTATCCTCCTCTGTATACCCGGGACCCCCCACTTCTAGAGTAAGCATGGACGCCCATCCCCTATATTACGGAGTGTCTGCGACCTGTAGGACGCCCCCTGAACACATGAGGAGGGGTCAGGTACTGGCTAATAATGTCACCCCGGCCTGATAAGCCCTGTTTGCCTGTGTTTGGTTGCCATGGCCTCAGTTACAGGTGCTGTATTTATAGAAGGAGATATTCGCTCTGACAAACTTCGCCCTTTTCCTCTGTTGTCAGGAGCTTTATTATTAGTCATGTCCTGCTCCCATAGAAGAATGGAGGCCATGACGGTGCACCAGGTACAATCCTGAGTGACAACAAAGTCGCCTGACGGTGCAAGAACTCCCTGCACTGATTCATGGTGACAGCGGCGTAACAATAGGGGGCGCAATCTTATCCCGGGCTCACACCAGGGGGTGCATTGTCTTCCTGGTTACCTGGAGTAATGGCGTCTTATGGAGATTGCATCACATATATGGATCCTATACTGAGATGGGATTTGGAACTCCTGGGCCCCAGTGCAAATTCTGTACTGGGAACCCAACTATAATGTAAGGATTCTAATACTGGTCTCCTCTTACTGGGGAGAGACACTTTATGGACACCTAAGGCTCCTGGGTGACTGCAGACACATCACTTATGTAAAGTGCAGTGATGACATGATTGTGCATTAAGTGTGATGTCATCGAGCCCCTATATGTGTGCTATATGGGATCCCTAACCGTGGATGAGCACAGACACATCATCTGCATGCAGTATGGTGATGATATTGTGCATTAAGTGTGATGTCATCGAGCCCCTATATGTGTGCTATATGGGATCCCTAACCGTGGATGAGCACAGACACATCATCTGCATGCAGTATGGTGATGATATCATTGTGCATTAAGTGTGATGTCATCGAGCCCCTATATGTAAGCTATATGGGATCCCTAACCGTGGATGAGCACAGACACATCATCTGCATGCAGTATGGTGATGATATCATTGTGCATTAAGTGTGATGTCATCGAGCCCCTATATGTAAGCTATATGGGATCCCTAACCATGGATGAGCACAGACACATCATCTGCATGCAGTATGGTGATGATATCATTGTGCATTAAGTGTGATGTCATCGAGCCCCTATATGTGTGCTATATGGGATCCCTAACCGTGGATGAGCACAGACACATCATCTGCACGCAGTATGGTGATGATATCATTGTGCATTAAGTGTGATGTCATCGAGCACAGACACATAATATATAAACAGTGCACTGATGACATCATTATGAACCAAGCATGATGTCATGGTACCCCTGTATGTGCTCTATATGGGCCTCCAGCTGATCCCTGATGTCTGGGCTGTGTAGGAGCAGAGGATTGTGGGAGTTGCGTCTTCGGAGGGTGTTTTGTTTATAATGTATTCGCTCATATTCCAAATAATAATATTCTAATTATCTTTGACCTGAGAACAATGAGTACAAGTCCGGACAGGCGGCGGCGCTCACACGAGATGCTCTGCAGCTCTCTATGACACACGGCCTATAATTTCATGTACACTGAATCATATGCCAGGGACACACGGCACCGAGCGACAGGATTTCAGGGCTGCAGATACAATGAGACAATTTATTGCCGATTACTTGCCTGTGAAGTCATCGCCAACCTCCTGACTGTTTCCATCTGCTCCCAATATACACAGACCATGGCTGCACTGGTCACCTGTATCTTGTATGTGTTCCATTCCAGCGTGCAGGCACCTATGTGCAGCTATAGTCAGACACTGGCCTGTTCCTGCTCTCACAGCTGAGGGTTGGTTAGAATATTTCCATGTAGGTGATAATCTGTGATAATCTGTGACACATCCCTGCTGCGGCCGCTGCTGCGTCTATATCACATTCACTGTGCTAATCTTCAGCAGAGCAGGGTCAGAATAAGGAGCAGGGCATTAGCTACACAGACTGCACCCAAAAATAAGATTGTGCTCCCTTATCTGCAGCAGCAGCATGGTGGACATTATACAGCAGCAAGGAGCAGTGTCTCTGCGAATCCATCTCATACCAGAGCACTCACTAGAAGCTGCAGCATGAAGGACATTATACAGCAGCACTGAGCAGTGACATTATACAGCAGTACTGAGCAGTGACATTATACAGCAGTACTGAGCAGTGACATTATACAGCAGCACTGAGCAGTGACATTATACAGCAGTACTGAGCAGTGACATTATATAGCAGTACTGAGCAGTGACATTATACAGCAGTACTGAGCAGTGACATTATACAGCAGTACTGAGCAGTGACATTATACAGCAGCACTGAGCAGTGACATTATACAGCAGCACTGAGCAGTGACATTATACAGCAGCACTGAGCAGTGACATTATACAGCAGCACTGAGCAGTGACATTATACAGCAGCACTGAGCAGTGACATTATACAGCAGTACTGAGCAGTGACATTATACAGCAGTACTGAGCAGTGACATTATACAGCAGTACTGAGCAGTGACATTATACAGCAGTACTGAGCAGTGACATTATACAGCAGTACTGAGCAGTGACATTATACAGCAGTACTGAGCAGTGACATTATACAGCAGTACTGAGCAGTGACATTATACAGCAGTACTGAGCAGTGACATTATACAGCAGCACTGAGCAGTGACATTATACAGCAGTACTGAGCAGTGACATTATACAGCAGCACTGAGCAGTGACATTATACAGCAGTACTGAGCAGTGACATTATACAGCAGTACTGAGCAGTGACATTATACAGCAGTACTGAGCAGTGACATTATACAGCAGTACTGAGCAGTGACATTATACAGCAGTACTGAGCAGTGACATTATACAGCAGTACTGAGCAGTGACATTATACAGCAGTACTGAGCAGTGACATTATACAGCAGTACTGAGCAGTGACATTATACAGCAGTACTGAGCAGTGACATTATACAGCAGTACTGAGCAGTGACATTATACAGCAGTACTGAGCAGTGACATTATACAGCAGCACTGAGCAGTGACATTATACAGCAGTACTGAGCAGTGACATTATACAGCAGCACTGAGCAGTGACATTATACAGCAGTACTGAGCAGTGACATTATACAGCAGTACTGAGCAGTGACATTATACAGCAGCACTGAGCAGTGACATTATACAGCAGTACTGAGCAGTGACATTATACAGCAGCACTGAGCAGTGACATTATACAGCAGTACTGAGCAGTGACATTATACAGCAGTACTGAGCAGTGACATTATACAGCAGTACTGAGCAGTGACATTATACAGCAGTACTGAGCAGTGACATTATACAGCAGTACTGAGCAGTGACATTATACAGCAGTACTGAGCAGTGACATTATACAGCAGTACTGAGCAGTGACATTATACAGCAGTACTGAGCAGTGACATTATACAGCAGTACTGAGCAGTGACATTATACAGCAGCACTGAGCAGTGACATTATACAGCAGTACTGAGCAGTGACATTATACAGCAGTACTGAGCAGTGACATTATACAGCAGTACTGAGCAGTGACATTATACAGCAGTACTGAGCAGTGACATTATACAGCAGCACTGAGCAGTGACATTATACAGCAGTACTGAGCAGTGACATTATACAGCAGCACTGAGCAGTGACATTATACAGCAGTACTGAGCAGTGACATTATACAGCAGTACTGAGCAGTGACATTATACAGCAGTACTGAGCAGTGACATTATACAGCAGTACTGAGCAGTGACATTATACAGCAGTACTGAGCAGTGACATTATATAGCAGTACTGAGCAGTGACATTATACAGCAGTACTGAGCAGTGACATTATACAGCAGTACTGAGCAGTGACATTATACAGCAGTACTGAGCAGTGACATTATATAGCAGTACTGAGCAGTGACATTATACAGCAGTACTGAGCAGTGACATTATATAGCAGTACTGAGCAGTGACATTATACAGCAGTACTGAGCAGTGACATTATACAGCAGTACTGAGCAGTGACATTATATAGCAGTACTGAGCAGTGACATTATATAGCAGTACTGAGCAGTGACATTATATAGCAGTACTGAGCAGTGACATTATACAGCAGTACTGAGCAGTGTCTCTGCCAATCCAGCTCATACTAGACCACTTACTAGCAGCTGCAGTTCACTCGCTCAGGTATTCACTATATGTGCAGGGTCTTGTTGCTGCAGGGTGATCTGCCATTGTAATGCTGATGAAGGTCCTAGAGAGACTGGTCCTGACACACCTACGCCCCCTAGTGAGCCCCGCTCTGGACCCCCTCCAGTTTGCCTATCGGCCGGGCATTGGGGTAGATGCCTCCATCATCCACCTTCTTCATAGAGCTCTCTCACCTGGAGAATCCCGGGAACACTGTGAGAATAATGTCCTGTGATCTCTCCGCCATCAGCCAGGACTACTGAGGGAAAAGCTGGACCTTGGTGGAGGGACCATCACCGGTCCTACTGGATCCAGGACTACCTGACACCCCGCCCTCAGTATGTGAGAGCCCGGGACTACTGAGGGAGAAGCTGGACCTTGGTGGAGGGACCATCACCTGTCCTACTGGATCCTAGACTACCTGACACCCCGCCCTCAGTATGTGAGAGCCCGGGACTACTGAGGGAGAAGCTGGACCTTGGTGGAGGGACCATCACCTGTCCTACTGGATCCTAGACTACCTGACACCCCGCCCTCAGTATGTGAGAGCCCGGGACTACTGAGGGAGAAGCTGGACCTTGGTGGAGGGACCATCACCTGTCCTACTGAATCCTAGACTACCTGACACCCCGCCCTCAGTATGTGAGAGCCCGGGACTACTGAGGGAGAAGCTGGACCTTGGTGGAGGGACCATCACCGGTCCTACTGGATCCAGGACTACCTGACACCCCGCCCTCAGTATGTGAGAGCCCGGGACTACTGAGGGAGAAGCTGGACCTTGGTGGAGGGACCATCACCGGTCCTACTGGATCCTAGACTACCTGACACCCCGCCCTCAGTATGTGAGAGCCCGGGACTACTGAGGGAGAAGCTGGACCTTGGTGGAGGGACCATCACCGGTCCTACTGGATCCTAGACTACCTGACACCCGCCCTCAGTATGTGAGAGCCCGGGACTACTGAGGGAGAAGCTGGACCTTGGTGGAGGGACCATCACCGGTCCTACTGGATCCTAGATTACCTGACACCCGCCCTCAGTATGTGAGAGCCCGGGACTACTGAGGGAGAAGCTGGACCTTGGTGGAGGGACCATCACCTGTCCTACTGGTCCTAGACTACCTGACACCCGCCCTCAGTATGTGAGAGCCCGGGACTACTGAGGGAGAAGCTGGGCCTTGGTGGTGTGGACCATCACCTGTCCTACTGGATCCTAGACTACCTGACACCCCGCCCTCAGTATGTGAGAGCCCGGGACTGTGTGTCTGACACTGTGATCTGTAGTACGGGGGCACCACAAGCTCCAGCTCTCGCCCCTGCTCACACTGTACACGGCTGACTTTAGGTGCAACTCCTCCAGCTGTTACTTACAGAAGTCCTCCGATGTCTCTGTAATACTAAACACAATGCAGAAAAAAGGCTCAAAAAATGTGAATCCACTATACAGCAGCTAGAAATAATGTCAAACGACAGGATCACTTGTAAATAAAATAAATACTAAACACAATGCAGAAAAAAGGCTCAAAAAATGTGAATCCACTATACAGCAGCTAGAAATAATGTCAAACGACAGGATCACTTGTAAATAAAATATACATTTTTTATTGAAATATATAGAAACAAAATATAACAAAAAATAATAATATAATAAATATGGGTAGGACCAAATAAACCGAATGGTCCCATAGTGGGGGAGGCTGAATGTTATACTGTGCAAAGAGTATACTAAGCTAGGCCATACATATAACATGTGCAATCCACATTCAATGAACTCAACAAATAAATGTTACACGGTAACATAAGATAACAATAATGAGGTGAAACACATAACATTAAAACATGTGACATGAATAAATATAAAACCCAACAGTGAGAGTGTATAGAGACCAAGCATAGAGCACTGTAATAGGAATAATAGTGAGCCTCCCCAGCTATGGAGCGCCCGACGTGCGTTTCGCCACTTCCTGGCTTCGTCAGCGGTACTACCGTACTGTGTAACATTTATTTGTTGAGTTCATTGAATGTGGATTGCACATGTTATATGTATGGCCTAGCTTAGTATACTCTTTGCACAGTATAACATTCAGCCTCCCCCACTATGGGACCATTCGGTTTATTTGGTCCTTCCCATATTTATTATATTATTATTTTTTGTTATATTTTGTTTCTATATATTTCAATAAAAAATTTATATTTTATTTACAAGTGATCCTGTCGTTTGACATTATTTGTTGTTGCCTCTGTAATAGTGGCCTCACCACAGACGGGGGCGACAGCGAGTACAGAGACTTATACTGGGACTGTGTGGACTGGGGTCAGCGGAGCCACCTCAGGATTAATGCCGGGAAGACCGAGGAGATGGTGGAGGACTTTAGTAAGCGGAGGAGGGCCCCGAATCTGGTGGAGGTCCAGGGGACGGGCAGTGAGATAGTCAGGACCTATAAGTACCGGGGTGCGCTCCCCAATAATAAGCTGGACCCGGCCGATCACCTGGAGGCGCTGCACAGTAAGGGCCACACTAGGCTCTACCTGCTCAGGAGGCCGAGGGGCTGTGGGGTCCAGGGGGCACTTCTTAGGGCTTTTCCATCTTCTCCGGAGTGGCCTGCAGGGGGCGCTGTATACCAGCCAGGGATAGGAATAGACTTGACAGGCTGATCAGGAGGGCTGGCTCTGTCCTGGGGGGCCCGCTGGACCCAGTACAGGTGGGGGGGGGGGTGACAGAAGGACATGTATGAGACGTGATAGCATCGGGCAGCAGTGTAAGTGACCGACTGCTGCACCCCAAGTGTGAGAAGGAGCTATCGCAGGTCCTTCCTCCCAACCGCGAGCAGGCTGTATAATCTACATCAGACCCAGCGCAGACTCCGCACAGACAGCTAATGACTATGACTATGAAGTCTTCCTTCTTCTCCTCCTTAGCTGCTCTGGCCTCCTCGTATATCTTCTTCTCTCCTCAGTCTGTGTGTCCTGTAATATATTCCTGTGTATTATCCTGTATCTGTATTACTAGGCTGCTGTACATACTGAGGATCCGCACTGGGCCACTATTACAGGATTATCTTATCTTATAGTAAAAGCTTTGGCCCAGTGCACACCTGGCTACAGATAACAGAATGATGTGGCCCCTCGAACCTTCTATAAGAGCCACAAAGTGCACCCCCCTCCTCCAGCACTGTAGCCGGGGTGGAGTCCTGCAGCAGGTAGGTCACATGACCCAGGAGTTGGGCACGCTGGCACGCTGCAGCGAGGATCAGGGCAGATAACTGCTCTAATCCTTTACAAGTATTCATTAGTGCGTGGGTGAAATCTAACCAAGCCGTAAGAACCGGTTCATTGACATCTCCAGCTGGAAAAAGCGACAGGTTCTCCTTCTGTCAACAACAATTAGAAGATGTAATCCCAGAATGGGGACAATGTCAGGGAGGGGCTGTGCGGATATGGTGTATATATGGTATATTGTAGTGTATGGTGCGGATATGATGTATATGTGGAATATTGTAGTATATACAGCAGGGAGGGGCTGTGCGGATATGGTGTATATATGGTATATTGTAGTATATACAGCAGGGAGGGGCTGTGCAGATATAGTGTATATATGGTATATTGTAGTGTATGGTGCAGGGAGGGGCTGTGCGGATATGGTGTATATATGGTATATTGTAGTGTATGGTGCGGATATGATGTATATGTGGAATATTGTAGTGTATGGTGCAGGGAGGGGCTGTGCGGATATGGTGTATATATGGTATATTGTAGTGTATGGTGCGGATATGGTGTATATGTGGAATATTGTAGTGTATGGTGCACGGAGGGGCTGTGCGGATATGGTGTATATATGGTATATTGTAGTATATACAGCAGGGAGGGGCTGTGCGGATATGGTGTATATATGGTATATTGTAGTGTATGGTGCGGATATGATGTATATGTGGAATATTGTAGTATATACAGCAGGGAGGGGCTGTGCGGATATGGTGTATATATGGTATATTGTAGTGTATGGTGCGGATATGGTGTATATGTGGAATATTGTAGTGTATGGTGCAGGGAGGGGCTGTGCGGATATGGTGTATATATGGTATATTGTAGTGTATGGTGCAGGGAGGGGCTGTGCAGCTATGGTGTATATATGGTATATTGTAGTGTATGGTGCCGGGAGGGGCTGTGCGGATATGGTGTATATATGGTATATTGTAGTGTATGGTGCACGGAGGGGCTGTGCGGATATGGTGTATATATGGTATATTGTAGTGTATACAGCAGGGAGGGGCTGTGCGGATATGGTGTATATATGGTATATTGTAGTGTATACAGCAGGGAGGGGCTGTGCAGCTATGGTGTATATATGGTATATTGTAGTGTATACAGCAGGGAGGGGCTGTGCGGATATGGTGTATATATGGTATATTGTAGTGTATGGTGCGGATATGATGTATATGTGGAATATTGTAGTATATACAGCAGGGAGGGGCTGTGCGGATATGGTGTATATATGGTATATTGTAGTATATACAGCAGGGAGGGGCTGTGCAGATATAGTGTATATATGGTATATTGTAGTGTATGGTGCAGGGAGGGGCTGTGCGGATATGGTGTATATATGGTATATTGTAGTGTATGGTGCGGATATGATGTATATGTGGAATATTGTAGTGTATGGTGCAGGGAGGGGCTGTGCGGATATGGTGTATATATGGTATATTGTAGTGTATGGTGCGGATATGGTGTATATGTGGAATATTGTAGTGTATGGTGCACGGAGGGGCTGTGCGGATATGGTGTATATATGGTATATTGTAGTATATACAGCAGGGAGGGGCTGTGCGGATATGGTGTATATATGGTATATTGTAGTATATACAGCAGGGAGGGGCTGTGCGGATATGGTGTATATATGGTATATTGTAGTGTATGGTGCGGATATGATGTATATGTGGAATATTGTAGTATATACAGCAGGGAGGGGCTGTGCGGATATGGTGTATATATGGTATATTGTAGTGTATGGTGCGGATATGATGTATATGTGGTATATTGTAGTATATACAGCAGGGAGGGGCTGTGCGGATATGGTGTATATATGGTATATTGTAGTGTATGGTGCAGGGAGGGGCTCTGCGGATATGGTGTATATATGGTATATTGTAGTATATGGTGCGGATATGGTGTATATATGGTATATTGTAGTGTATGGTGCGGATATGATGTATATGTGGAATATTGTAGTATATACAGCAGGGAGGGGCTGTGCGGATATGGTGTATATATGGTATATTGTAGTGTATGGTGCGGATATGGTGTATATGTGGAATATTGTAGTGTATGGTGCAGGGAGGGGCTGTGCAGCTATGGTGTATATATGGTATATTGTAGTGTATGGTGCAGGGAGGGGCTGTGCGGATATGGTGTATATATGGTATATTGTAGTGTATACAGCAGGGAGGGGCTGTGCAGCTATGGTGTATATATGGTATATTGTAGTGTATGGTGCAGGGAGGGGCTGTGCGGATCTGGTGTATATATGGTATATTGTAGTGTATGGTGCAGGGAGGGGCTGTGCGGATATGGTGTATATATGGTATATTGTAGTATATACAGTAGGGAGGGGCTGTGCGGATATGGTGTATATATGGTATATTGTAGTGTATGGTGCGGATATGGTGTATATGTGGAATATTGTAGTGTATGGTGCAGGGAGGGGCTGTGCAGCTATGGTGTATATATGGTATATTGTAGTGTATGGTGCACGGAGGGGCTGTGCGGATATGGTGTATATATGGTATATTGTCCTGTATGGTGCAGGGAGGGGCTGTGCGGATATGGTGTATATATGGTATATTGTAGTGTATGGTGCAGGGAGGGGCTCTGCGGATATGGTGTATATATGGTATATTGTAGTATATGGTGCGGATATGGTGTATATATGGTATATTGTAGTGTATGGTGCGGATATGGTGTATATATGGTGTATTGTAGTGTAGGGTGCAGGGAGGGCTGTGGGTATATGGTATATATATGGTATATTGTAGTGTTTGGTGCGGATATGGTGTATATATGGTATATTGTAGTGTATGGTGCAGGGAGGGGCTGTGCGGATATGGTGTATATATGGTATATTGTAGTGTATGGAGCAGGGAGGGGCTGTGCGGATATGGTGTATATATGGTATATTGTAGTGTATGGTGCGGATATGATGTATATGTGGAATATTGTAGTATATACAGCAGGGAGGGGCTGTGCGGATATGGTGTATATATGGTATATTGTAGTGTATGGTGCGGATATGATGTATATGTGGTATATTGTAGTATATACAGCAGGGAGGGGCTGTGCGGATATGGTGTATATATGGTATATTGTAGTGTATGGTGCAGGGAGGGGCTCTGCGGATATGGTGTATATATGGTATATTGTAGTATATGGTGCGGATATGGTGTATATATGGTATATTGTAGTGTATGGTGCGGATATGATGTATATGTGGAATATTGTAGTATATACAGCAGGGAGGGGCTGTGCGGATATGGTGTATATATGGTATATTGTAGTGTATGGTGCGGATATGGTGTATATGTGGAATATTGTAGTGTATGGTGCAGGGAGGGGCTGTGCAGCTATGGTGTATATATGGTATATTGTAGTGTATGGTGCAGGGAGGGGCTGTGCGGATATGGTGTATATATGGTATATTGTAGTGTATACAGCAGGGAGGGGCTGTGCAGCTATGGTGTATATATGGTATATTGTAGTGTATGGTGCAGGGAGGGGCTGTGCGGATCTGGTGTATATATGGTATATTGTAGTGTATGGTGCAGGGAGGGGCTGTGCGGATATGGTGTATATATGGTATATTGTAGTATATACAGTAGGGAGGGGCTGTGCGGATATGGTGTATATATGGTATATTGTAGTGTATGGTGCGGATATGGTGTATATGTGGAATATTGTAGTGTATGGTGCAGGGAGGGGCTGTGCAGCTATGGTGTATATATGGTATATTGTAGTGTATGGTGCACGGAGGGGCTGTGCGGATATGGTGTATATATGGTATATTGTCCTGTATGGTGCAGGGAGGGGCTGTGCGGATATGGTGTATATATGGTATATTGTAGTGTATGGTGCAGGGAGGGGCTCTGCGGATATGGTGTATATATGGTATATTGTAGTATATGGTGCGGATATGGTGTATATATGGTATATTGTAGTGTATGGTGCGGATATGGTGTATATATGGTGTATTGTAGTGTAGGGTGCAGGGAGGGCTGTGGGTATATGGTATATATATGGTATATTGTAGTGTTTGGTGCGGATATGGTGTATATATGGTATATTGTAGTGTATGGTGCAGGGAGGGGCTGTGCGGATATGGTGTATATATGGTATATTGTAGTGTATGGAGCAGGGAGGGGCTGTGTGGATATGGTGTATATATGGTATATTGTAGTGTATGGTGCATGGAGGGGCTGTGCGGATATGGTGTATATATGGTATATTGTAGTGTATGGTGCAGGGAGGGGCTGTGCAGCTATGGTGTATATATGGTATATTGTAGTGTATGGTGCCGGGAGGGGCTGTGCGGATATGGTGTATATATGGTATATTGTAGTGTATGGTGCACGGAGGGGCTGTGCGGATATGGTGTATATATGGTATATTGTAGTGTATACAGCAGGGAGGGGCTGTGCGGATATGGTGTATATATGGTATATTGTAGTGTATGGAGCAGGGAGGGGCTGTGTGGATATGGTGTATATATGGTATATTGTAGTGTATGGTGCATGGAGGGGCTGTGCGGATATGGTGTATATATGGTATATTGTAGTGTATGGTGCAGGGAGGGGCTGTGCAGCTATGGTGTATATATGGTATATTGTAGTGTATGGTGCCGGGAGGGGCTGTGCGGATATGGTGTATATATGGTATATTGTAGTGTATGGTGCACGGAGGGGCTGTGCGGATATGGTGTATATATGGTATATTGTAGTGTATGGTGCGGATATGGTGTATATGTGGAATATTGTAGTATATACAGCAGGGAGGGGCTGTGCGGATATGGTGTATATATGGTATATTGTAGTGTATGGTGCAGGGAGGGGCTGTGCAGATATGGTGTATATATGGTATATTGTAGTATATATAGCAGGGAGGGGCTGTGCGGATATGGTGTATATATGGTATATTGTAGTGTATGGTGCAGATATGGTGTATATGTGGAATATTGTAGTATATACAGCAGGGAGGGGCTGTGCGGATATGGTGTATATATGGTATATTGTAGTGTATGGTGCGGATATGATGTATATGTGGAATATTGTAGTATATACAGCAGGGAGGGGCTGTGCGGATATGGTGTATATATGGTATATTGTAGTGTATGGTGCGGATATGATGTATATGTGGAATATTGTAGTATATACAGCAGGGAGGGGCTGTGCGGATATGGTGTATATATGGTATATTGTAGTGTATGGTGCGGATATGGTGTATATGTGGAATATTGTAGTGTATGGTGCAGGGAGGGGCTGTGCAGCTATGGTGTATATATGGTATATTGTAGTGTATGGTGCAGGGAGGGGCTCTGCGGATATGGTGTATATATGGTATATTGTAGTATATGGTGCGGATATGGTGTATATATGGTACATTGTAGTGTATGGTGCGGATATGGTGTATATATGGTGTATTGTAGTGTAGGGTGCAGGGAGGGCTGTGCGGATATGGTATATATATGGTATATTGTAGTGTTTGGTGCGGATATGGTGTATATATGGTATATTGTAGTGTATACAGCAGGGAGGGGCTGTGCGGATATGGTGTATATATGGTATATTGTAGTGTATGGAGCAGGGAGTGGCTGTGGGGATATGGTGTATATATGGTATATTGTACGGTATGGAGCAGATATGGGCAATGCAGATATGGTGTATATATGGTATATTGTACTGTATGGAGCAGATATGGGCAGTGCGGATATGGTGTATATATGGTATATTGTAGTATATACAGCAGGGAGGGGCTGTGTGTATATGGTGTATATATGGTATATTGTAGTGTATACAACAGGGTGGGGCTGTGCGGATATGGTGTATATATGGTATATTGTAGTGTATGGTGCAGGGAGGGGCTGTGCAGATATGGTGTATATATGGTATATTGTACTGTATAGAGTAGATATGGGCAGTGCAGATATGGTGTATATGTGGTATATTGTACTGTATGGAGCAGATATGGGCAGTGCGGATATGGTGTATATATGGTATATTGTACTGTATGGAGCAGATATGGGCAGTGCAGATATGGTGTATATATGGTATATTGTACTGTATGGAGCAGATATGGGCAGTGCGGATATGGTATATATATATGGTATATTGTAGTGTATGGATATAGTTTATACCTGTACAATATACACATATCTATGTCTTGGGGTGATAGTTCCCTTATACATTCTGCACAGTCGCCCGTTATACTCTGATCCCATTGTGACCCCTATACTGTCCTGAGGGAGTATTAATAGATGTATACAGTGTATATTCACGTGTCATGTGACCTCATCTATTGCTCTATGTTATCAGGATTGATCTGAAAGGAACCTGCAGAGATCCCTGAGTTTGTCTCTAAGAAATCCCAAATCACATTATTTGAACTGATTTTAGTCCACAAATCTGCTGAGTGTGAATACGACCGTACTCGGATAATTCCTGCAGAGCCGCCCCCTCCGTGCAGCGCCGGTGACAACGTAAGATCCTTCCACAACACTTTAATTTCCCATCTTAATTGTCCAAGAAATTGAAAGTTCAGAGGGAAATAATTATAACCATCAGGAGGCCGCACCCCAACGACAGGTCGAGCCCTGAGTGATTCACGTCCTCTCCAGGACCTGAGAAAGTAAATACCCATCAGGAGCGCGGCCAAGAGATCCCAGAGGTGGCATGTGACCAGATCCCACACCAGAGGAGGCTGCGACCAAGAGTGGGCACCAGAGAGGACTGAGAGTGGGCACCGGACAGGACGTAGAGTGGGCACCGGAGAGGACAGAGAGTGGGCACCGGACAGGACAGAGAGTGGGTACCAGAGAGGACTGAGAGTGGGTACCAGAGAGGACTAAGAGTGGGCACCGGACAGGACTGAGAGTGGGCACCAGAGAGGACTGAGAGTGGGCACCGGACAGGACTGAGAGTGGGCACCGGACAGGACTGAGAGTGGGCACCAGAGAGGACTGAGAGTGGGTACCAGAGAGGACTAAGAGTGGGCACCGGACAGGACTGAGAGTGGGCACCAGAGAGGACTGAGAGTGGGCACCGGACAGGACTGAGAGTGGGCACCGGACAGGACTGAGAGTGGGCACCAGAGAGGACTGAGAGTGGGCACCGGACAGGACTGAGAGTGGGCACCGGACAGGACTGAGAGTGGGCACCGGACAGGACTGAGAGTGGGCACCAGAGAGGACTGAGAGTGGGCACCGGAGAGGACTGAGAGTGGGCACCGGACAGGACTGAGAGTGGGCACTGAACAGGACAGAGAGTGGGCACCGGAGAGGACTGAGAGTGGGCACCAGAGAGGACTGAGAGTGGGCACCGGACAGAACTGAGAGTGGGCACCGGACTGGGCAGAGAGTGGGCATCGGACAGGACAGAGAGTGGGCACCGGACAGGACAGAGAGTGGGCACCGGAGAGGACTGAGAGTGGGCACCGGACTGGGCAGAGAGTGGGCATCGGACAGGACAGAGAGTGGGCACCGGACAGGACAGAGAGTGGGCACCGGAGAGGACTGAGAGTGGGCACCGGACTGGGCAGAGAGTGGGCACCGGACAGTTCTGAGAGTGGGCACCGGAGAGGACAGAGAGTGGGCACCGGACAGGACTGAGAGTGGGCACCGGACTGAGCTGAGAGTGGGCACCAGACAGGATGGAGAGTGGGCACCAGACTGGGCAGAGAGTGGGCACCAGACAGGATGGAGAGTGGGCACCAGACTGGGCAGAGAGTGGGCACAGAGCAGGACAGAGAATGGGCACTGTGCTGTACTGAGAGTGGGCACAAGTTAGGAGCAACAGTGGGCATAGAACAGGGCTCAGATAGGCACAGACCAAAATTGTAAGTTGGAGAAGTACAGGACCAACAGTGGGCACAGGGTGAGAATGATCATCCCCTCTGCCACATAAGATGTCAGTATTATAAGGGGCACATGGTAATTTGGGAGGCAGTGGGGCCCAGGAGCTTCACCTTGACCTTTGGTTTTGGCATCTCCTCCATATAGCAGCAGAGACGTATTACACACTTGGGTTTTTGCTGCTGGTTTTGCAGTATGTCCAGGGATAATACAGCGAGGCTCCAGCTGTGCAGAAATGACTGACCCATGCATGTAGGTGGTGGCCAGGGGCCCAGGATTACAGGGGGCCCAGGATTACAGGGGGCTCAGGATTATAGGGGGCCCAGGATTACAGGGGGCTCAGGATTATAGGGGGCCCAGGATTACAGGGGGCCCAGGACTAGAGGGGGCCCAGGATTACAGGGGGCTCAGGATTATAGGGGGCCCAGGATTACAGGGGGCCCAGGATTACAGGGGGCTCAGGATTATAGGGGGCCCAGGATTACAGGGGGCCCAGGATTACAGGGGGCTCAGGATTATAGGGGGCCCAGGATTACAGGGGGCTCAGGATTATAGGGGGCCCAGGATTACAGGGGGCCCAGGATTACAGGGGGCTCAGGATTATAGGGGGCCCAGGATTACAGGGGGCTCAGGATTATAGGGGGCCCAGGATTACAGGGGGCCCAGGATTACAGGGGGCCCAGGATTACAGGGGGCTCAGGATTACAGGGGGCCCAGAATTACAGGGGGCCCAGGATTACAGGGGGCCCAGGACTAGAGGGGGTTCAGGATTACAGGGGGCCCAGGATTACAGGGGGCTCAGGATTACAGGGGGCCCAGGATTACAGGGGCCCCAGGATTACAGGGGGCCCAGGATTACAGGGGGCTCAGGATTACAGGGGGCCCAGGATTACAGGGGGCCCAGGACTAGAGGGGGCCGGACTCTCTCACTACAGAACTCATTCAAGTTTGCAAAGAAATCCCCAAAATACTGTAAACAAGCGCTAAATGCAGTGACCTGGCTGTGGGTGTTGGTAAGAAGCCCCTGAGGTGTGACACGTGGGCCCCTCAGTCCGCCTCTCCATGTCTGTCTATCTACACATGATGCCTATGGCTCCCATTCTCAGTGCCCTGTAGGTCACTGCGGAGGTGTTTCTAGAAGATTCTAGGTCAGATTTAGGGTGCTTCCACGTGCAGAGACTTCACATCCAGCAGCGCTGGGCATCTCTCCAAGGGAGCGGCCTCCACTTTTCCAGGCTCTATGATTAGAAAGTGACTGGACCAGACTGGGAAGGAAGTCGTGTTCAATCTTATGGAGCAAATGTCTTAGTCAGAGACAAGCCCACGATTCTCGTACCCAAATAAATTGTGCAGTTGCAGCTCCACGTGAGCACCGCCATGTCCACCGCCGCCGCCCGCCCCAGGGCTCAGGGACTTAAATTTAGCAACAATCTGCTCCTTTTTATGGCTGCTTCCAAAACTGTCCGCACTTTAGGGAACTGAGGAGTTTATGAAGCCCAGCCCATGTCTGGGACTCGCTCACCTTGTGGGGCCAACTTACAAGTGTCATCTACTGCAGAACCTCTTTGGAGCATCAAGTGACGTTCTAAGGAAATATATCACATACACCCCATCATGTATAGAGAATATAAATATTCCATGCGCTGTGTATACAGCTCCCGTGCAGAGCGATGTGTCTCCATGGTTAGAGACTGCCACACCGCCGTCCGATCCCGCAGTCAGGTCTTACTCCTTCACTTTGTGCACAGAGGGAGAAGAGATTTCTCATCACAATTATTTACTATCTGCTTTCAGGTTTGTGTTCTGAGGCCCCTCCACACGGAGTAAACACGCGTGTATTTTGGTAAAATACACGTGTAACAATCAGACTCCCATTGACTTCAATGGCATTTTTTTTTACACGTGTAAAAAAACACATCAGAATACACAACAAAATACACGTGTAAAATGCCATTGAAGTCAATGGGAGTCTGATTGTTACACGTGTATTTTACCAAAATACACGCGTGTTTACTCCGTGTGGAGGGGCCGTTAATTTGCTAATTAAATATTCACAAAAGTCAACAACCCCTTCAAGCTCAGAAACTTGGGGTCACTTTCAAGGTGCTTTTGGAGGGTAAGGTGGAGGAGGGTCAGCGCTGGGGGGGGGGGGGGTAGCTGCAGCATAGTCTGGATCATGTATGAGGTGGAGGAGGGTCAGCGCTGGGGTAGCTGCAGCATACTCTGGGTCATGTATGAGGTGGAGGAGGGTCAGCGCTGGGGGTAGCTGCAGCATAGTCTGGATCATGTATGAGGTGGAGGAGAGTCAGTGCTGGGGGTAGGTGCAGCATAGTCTGGGTCATGTATGAGGTGGAGGAGGGTCAGCGCTGGGGGTAGCTGCAGCATAGTCTGGGTCATGTATGAGGTGGAGGAGGGTCAGTGCTGGGGGTAGCTGCAGCATAGTCTGGGTCATGTATGAGGTGGAGGAGGGTCAGTGCTGGGGGTAGGTGCAGCATAGTCTGGATCATGTATGAGGTGGAGGAGGGTCAGCGCTGGGGGTAGCTGCAGCATAGTCTGGGTCATGTATGAGGTGGAGGAGGGTCAGCGCTGGGATAGCTGCAGCATAGTCTGGGTCATGTATGAGGTGGAGGAGGGTCAGCGCTGGGGTAGCTGCAGCATAGTCTGGGTCATGTATGAGGTGGAGGAGGGTCAGCGCTGGGGTAGCTGCAGCATAGTCTGGATCATGTATGAGGTGGAGGAGGGTCAGCGCTGGGGGTAGCTGCAGCATAGTCTGGGTCATGTATGAGGTGGAGGAGGGTCAGCGCTGGGATAGCTGCAGCATAGTCTGGGTCATGTATGAGGTGGAGGAGGGTCAGCGCTGGGGTAGCTGCAGCATAGTCTGGATCATGTATGAGGTGGAGGAGGGTCAGCACTGGGGGTAGCTGCAGCATAGTCTGTATCATGTATGAGGTGGAGGAGGGTCAGCGCTGGGGGTAGGTGCAGCATAGTCTGGATCATGTATGAGGTGGAGGAGGGTCAGCACTGGGGTAGCTGCAGCATAGTCTGGATCATGTATGAGGTGGAGGAGGGTCAGCGCTGGGGGTAGGTGCAGCATAGTCTGGATCATGTATGAGGTGGAGGAGGGTCAGCGCTGGGGGTAGCTGCAGCATAGTCTGTATCATGTATGAGGTGGAGGAGGTTCAGCGCTGGGGGTAGGTGCAGCATAGTCTGGGTCATGTATGAGGTGGAGGAGGGTCAGCGCTGGGGGTAGGTGCAGCATAGTCTGGGTCATGTATGAGGTGGAGGAGGGTCAGCGCTGGGGTAGCTGCAGCATAGTCTGGGTCATGTATAAGGTGGAGTAGGGTCAGCGCTGGGGGTAGCTGCAGCATAGTCTGGATCATGTATGAGGTGCAGGAGGGTCAGCGCTGGGGTAGCTGCAGCATAGTCTGGGTCATGTATGAGGTGGAGGAGGGTCAGCGCTGGGGTTGCTGCAGCATAGTCTGGATCATGTATGAGGTGGAGGAGGGTCAGCGCTGGGGGTAGGTGCAGCATAGTCTGGGTCATGTATGAGGTGGAGGAGGGTCAGCGCTGGGGTAGGTGCAGCATAGTCTGGGTCATGTATGAGGTGGAGGAGGGTCAGCGCTGGGGTAGGTGCAGCATAGTCTGGGTCATGTATGAGGTGGAGGAGGGTCAGCACTGGGGTAGGTGCAGCATAGTCTGGGTCATGTATGAGGTGGAGGAGGGTCAGTGCTGGGGGTAGGTGCAGCATAGTTTGGATCATGTATGAGGTGGAGGAGGGTCTGCGCTGGGGTAGCTGCAGCATAGTCTGGGTCATGTATGAGGTGGAGGAGGGTCAGCGCTGGGGGTAGGTGCAGCATAGTCTGGGTCATGTATGAGGTGGAGGAGGGTCAGCGCTGGGGTAGGTGCAGCATAGTCTGGGTCATGTATGAGGTGGAGGAGGGTCAGTGCTGGGGTAGGTGCAGCATAGTCTGGGTCATGTATGAGGTGGAGGAGGGTCAGCGCTGGGGTAGGTGCAGCATAGTCTGGATCATGTATGAGGTGGAGGAGGGTCAGCGCTGGGGTAGCTGCAGCTTAGTCTGGATCATGTATGAGGAGGAGGAGGGTCAGTGCTGGGGGTAGGTGCAGCATAGTCTGGGTCATGTATGAGGTGGAGGAGGGTCAGCGCTGGGGGTAGCTGCAGCATAGTCTGGATCATGTATGAGGTGGAGGAGGGTCAGCGCTGGGGTAGCTGCAGCATAGTCTGTATCATGTATGAGGTGGAGGAGGGTCAGCACTGGGGGTAGCTGCAGCATAGTCTGTATCATGTATGAGGTGGAGGAGGGTCAGCGCTGGGGTAGCTGCAGCATAGTCTGTATCATGTATGAGGTGGAGGAGGGTCAGCGCTGGGGTAGCTGCAGCATAGTCTGGGTCATGTATGAGGTGGAGGAGGGTCAGCGCTGGGGTAGCTGCAGCATAGTCTGGATCATGTATGAGGTGGAGGAGGGTCAGCGCTGGGGTAGCTGCAGCTTAGTCTGGATCATGTATGAGGAGGAGGAGGGTCAGCACTGGGGGTAGCTGCAGCATAGTCTGTATCATGTATGAGGTGGAGGAGGGTCAGCGCTGGGGTAGCTGCAGCATAGTCTGGGTCATGTATGAGGTGGAGGAGGGTCAGCGCTGGGGTAGCTGCAGTATAGTCTGGATCATGTATGAGGTGGATGAGGGTCAGCGCTGGGGGTAGGTGCAGCATAGTCTGGGTCATGTATGAGGTGGAGGAGGGTCAGTGCTGGGGGTAGCTGCAGCATAGTCTGTATCATGTATGAGGTGGAGGAGGGTCAGCGCTGGGGGTAGGTGCAGCATAGTCTGGGTCATGTATGAGGTGGAGGAGAGTCAGTGCTGGGGTAGGTGCAGCATAGTCTGGGTCATGTATGAGGTGGAGGAGGGTCAGCGCTGGGGGTAGCTGCAGCATAGTCTGTATCATGTATGAGGTGGAGGAGGGTCAGCGCTGGGGGTAGGTGCAGCATAGTCTGGGTCATGTATGAGGTGGAGGAGGGTCAGTGCTGGGGTAGGTGCAGCATAGTCTGGGTCATGTATGAGGTGGAGGAGGGTCAGCGCTGGGGTAGGTGCAGCATAGTCTGGATCATGTATGAGGTGGAGGAGGGTCAGCGCTGGGGGTAGCTGCAGCATAGTCTGGATCATGTATGAGGTGGAGGAGGGTCAGCGCTGGGGGTAGCTGCAGCATAGTCTGGGTCATGTATGAGGTGGAGGAGGGTCAGCGCTGGGGGTAGCTGCAGCATAGTCTGGATCATGTATGAGGTGGAGAAGGGTCAGCGCTGGGGGTAGGTGCAGCATAGTCTGGGTCATGTATGAGGTGGACGAGGGTCAGCGCTGGGGGTAGGTGCAGCATAGTCTGGGTCATGTATGAGGTGGAGGAGGGTCAGCGCTGGGGGTAGCTGCAGCATAGTCTGTATCATGTATGAGGTGGAGGAGGGTCAGCGCTGGGGTAGCTGCAGCATAGTCTGGGTCATGTATGAGGTGGAGGAGGGTCAGCGCTGGGGTAGCTGCAGCATAGTCTGGGTCATGTATGAGGTGGAGGAGGGTCAGCGCTGGGGGTAGCTGCAGCATAGTCTGGATCATGTATGAGGTGGAGGAGGGTCAGCATTGGGGTAGCTGCAGCATAGTCTGGGTCATGTATGAGGTGGAGGAGGGTCAGCGCTGGGGGTAGCTGCAGCATAGTCTGGATCATGTATGAGGTGGAGGAGGGTCAGCGCTGGGGGTACCTGCAGCATAGTCTGGGTCATGTATGAGGTGGAGGAGGGTCAGCGCTGGGGTAGCTGCAGCATAGTCTGGGTCATGTATGAGGTGGAGGAGGGTCAGCGCTGGGGTAGCTGCAGCATAGTCTGGATCATGTATGAGGTGGAGGAGGGTCAGCGCTGGGGGTAGCTGCAGCATAGTCTGGATCATGTATGAGGTGGAGGAGGGTCAGCGCTGGGGTAGCTGCAGCATAGTCTGGGTCATGTATGAGGTGGAGGAGGGTCAGCGCTGGGGGTAGCTGCAGCATAGTCTGGGTCATGTATGAGGTGGAGGAGGGTCAGCGCTGGGGGTAGGTGCAGCATAGTCTGGATCATGTATGAGGTGGAGGAGGGTCAGCGCTGGGGTAGCTGCAGCATAGTCTGGGTTATGTATGAGGTGGAGGAGGGTCAGTGCTGGGGGTAGCTGCAGCATAGTCTGTATCATGTATGAGGTGGAGGAGGGTCAGTGCTGGGGTAGGTGCAGCATAGTCTGGGTCATGTATGAGGTGGAGGAGGGTCAGTGCTGGGGGTAGCTGCAGCATAGTCTGGATCATGTATGAGGTGGAGGAGGGTCAGCGCTGGGGGTAGCTGCAGCATAGTCTGGGTCATGTATGAGGTGGAGGAGGGTCAGCGCTGGGGTAGCTGCAGCATAGTCTGGATCATGTATGAGGTGGAGGAGGGTCAGCGCTGGGGGTAGCTGCAGCATAGTCTGGATCATGTATGAGGTGGATGAGGGTCAGCGCTGGGGGTAGCTGCAGCATAGTCTGGATCATGTATGAGGTGGAGGAGGGTCAGCGCTGGGGGTAGCTGCAGCATAGTCTGGATCATGTATGAGGTGGATGAGGGTCAGCGCTGGGGGTAGCTGCAGCATAGTCTGGGTCATGTATGAGGTGGAGGAGGGTCAGCGCTGGGGTTAGGTGCAGCTTAGTCTGTATCATGTATGAGGTGGAGGAGGGTCAGCGCTGGGGTAGCTGCAGTATAGTCTGGGTCATGTATGAGGTGGAGGAGGGTCAGCGCTGGGGTAGCTGCAGCATAGTCTGGGTCATGTATGAGGTGGAGGAGGGTCAGCGCTGGGGGTAGGTGCAGCATAGTCTGGATCATGTATGAGGTGGAGGAGGGTCAGCGCTGGGGGTAGCTGCAGCATAGTCTGGGTCATGTATGAGGTGGAGGAGGGTCAGCGCTGGGGGTAGGTGCAGCATAGTCTGGATCATGTATGAGGTGGAGGAGGGTCAGCGCTGGGGGTAGCTGCAGCATAGTCTGGATCATGTATGAGGTGGATGAGGGTCAGCATTGGGGTAGCTGAAGCATAGTCTGTATCATGTATGAGGTGGAGGAGGGTCAGCACTGGGGGTAGCTGCAGCATAGTCTGGATCATGTATGAGGTGGAGGAGGGTCAGCGCTGGGGGTAGCTGCAGCATAGTCTGGATCATGTATGAGGTGGAGGAGGGTCAGCGCTGGGGGTAGCTGCAGCATAGTCTGGGTCATGTATGAGGTGGAGGAGGGTCAGCGCTGGGGTAGGTGCAGCATAGTCTGGATCATGTATGAGGTGGAGGAGGGTCAGCGCTGGGGGTAGCTGCAGCATAGTCTGGGTCATGTATGAGGTGGAGGAGGGTCAGTGCTGTGGGTAGCTGCAGTATAGTCTGGATCATGTATGAGGTGGAGGAGGGTCAGCGCTGGGGTAGCTGCAGCATAGTCTGGGTCATGTATGAGGTGGAGGAGGGTCAGCGCTGGGGGTAGGTGCAGTATAGTCTGGATCATGTATGAGGTGGAGGAGGGTCAGCGCTGGGGGTAGCTGCAGCATAGTCTGGGTCATGTATGAGGTGGAGGAGGGTCAGTGCTGGGGTAGCTGCAGCATAGTCTGGGTCATGTATGAGGTGGAGGAGGGTCAGCGCTGGGGGTAGCTGCAGCATAGTCTGGGTCATGTATGAGGTGGAGGAGGGTCAGTGCTGGGGTAGGTGCAGCATAGTCTGGGTCATGTATGAGGTGGAGGAGAGTCAGTGCTGGGGTAGGTGCAGCATAGTCTGGGTCATGTATGAGGTGGAGGAGAGTCAGTGCTGGGGTAGCTGCAGTATAGTCTGGGTCATGTATGAGGTGGAGGAGGGTCAGTGCTGGGGGTAGCTGCAGTATAGTCTGGGTCATGTATGAGGTGGAGGAGGGTCAGTGCTGGGGTAGGTGCAGCATAGTCTGGGTCATGTATGAGGTGGAGGAGGGTCAGTGCTGGGGTAGGTGCAGCATAGTCTGGGTCATGTATGAGGTGGAGGAGAGTCAGTGCTGGGGTAGGTGCAGCATAGTCTGGGTCATGTATGAGGTGGAGGAGAGTCAGTGCTGGGGTAGCTGCAGTATAGTCTGGGTCATGTATGAGGTGGAGGAGGGTCAGTGCTGGGGGTAGCTGCAGTATAGTCTGGGTCATGTATGAGGTGGAGGAGGGTCAGTGCTGGGGTAGGTGCAGCATAGTCTGGGTCATGTATGAGGTGGAGGAGGGTCAGTGCTGTGGGTAGCTGCAGTATAGTCTGGATCATGTATGAGGTGGAGGAGGGTCAGCGCTGGGGGTAGCTGCAGCATAGTCTGGGTCATGTATGAGGTGGAGGAGGGTCAGTGCTGGGGTAGCTGCAGCATAGTCTGGGTCATGTATGAGGTGGAGGAGGGTCAGCGCTGGGGGTAGCTGCAGCATAGTCTGGGTCATGTATGAGGTGGAGGAGGGTCAGTGCTGGGGTAGGTGCAGCATAGTCTGGGTCATGTATGAGGTGGAGGAGGGTCAGTGCTGGGGTAGCTGCAGCATAGTTTGTGTGTAGAAACTTCAGTGTATCCTATGAAATGCAGCTTCACACACCTGACTACATTATCTGTGTGCAGAATCCTCAGTGTATCATAGGAGATAAAGCTTCACACTGCTCTCGCCTGATGCACACTACCTGTGGGTGTTCTGTGTATAATCTATGAGATAGAGCTCACATTGCTCCTCCCTATTCTACCAGAATCTCCATTGTATCCTGTGATATGCAGCTTCACACTGCTCACCCCTGATAAACAAATTGCCTGTCCATACTATCTGTGTGCAGTGTGCACAATCTCCAGTGTATCCTATGAGATGCTCCTTCACACTGTTCACCCCGACTCACACTGCCTGTCCATACTATCTATATACTGTATTTCCAGACTCATACATTCTGTGTATACTATCTGTGTGTGCTGTGTGCAGAATACCCAGTGTATGCTATTAGATACAGCTCCACACTGTCCACAATGTGACATCCTATGTGAGAGATTAAAAATGTTGTTGACTCAGCACAACTTTATGCTATGAGGTGTTATTAGGACAATGAACTTTTCCTTCTTCAGTCACAAAGCTTCATTTACATAGGACTGCACATATATGATCAGCGTCACCTAGGACTCCACATATATGATCAGCGTCACCTAGGACTGCACATATATGATCAGCGTCACCTAGGACTCCACATATATGATCAGCGTCACCTAGGACTCCACATATATGATCAGCGTCACCTAGGACTGCACATATATGATCAGCGTCACCTAGGACTGCACATATATGATCAGCGTCACCTAGGACTGCACATATATGATCAGCGTCACCTAGGACTGCACATATATGATCAGCGTCACCTAGGACTCCACATATATGATCAGCGTCACCTAGGACTGCACATATATGATCAGCGTCACCTAGGACTCCACATATATGATCAGCGTCACCTAGGACTCCACATATATGATCAGCGTCACCTAGGACTGCACATATATGATCAGCGTCTCCTAGGACTCCACATATATGATCAGCGTCTCCTAGGACTCCACATATATGATCAGTGTCACCTAGGACTGCACGTATATGATCAGCGTCACCTAGGACTCCACATATATGATCAGCGTCACCTAGGACTGCACATATATGATCAGCGTCACCTAGGACTCCACATATATGATCAGCGTCACCTAGGACTCCACATATATGATCAGCGTCACCTAGGACTGCACATATATGATCAGCGTCACCTAGGACTGGACATATATGATCAGCGTCACCTAGGACTGCACATATATGATCAGCGTCACCTAGGACTGCACATATATGATCAGCGTCACCTAGGACTGCACATATATGATCAACGTCACCTAGGACTGCACATATATGATCAGCGTCACCTAGGACTGCACATATATGATCAGCGTCACCTAGGACTGCACATATATGATCAGCGTCACCTAGGACTGCACATATATGATCAGCGTCACCTAGGACTCCACATATATGATCAGCGTCACCTAGGACTGCACATATATGATCAGCGTCACCTAGGACTGCACATATATGATCAGCGTCTCCTAGGACTCCACATATATGATCAGCGTCTCCTAGGACTCCACATATATGATCAGTGTCACCTAGGACTGCACGTATATGATCAGCGTCACCTAGGACTCCACATATATGATCAGCGTCACCTAGGACTGCACATATATGATCAGCGTCACCTAGGACTGCACATATATGATCAGCGTCACCTAGGACTCCACATATATGATCAGCGTCACCTAGGACTGCACATATATGATCAGCGTCACCTAGGACTGCACATATATGATCAGCGTCACCTAGGACTCCACATATATGATCAGCGTCACCTAGGACTGCACATATATGATCAGCGTCACCTAGGACTGCACATATATGATCAGCGTCTCCTAGGACTCCACATATATGATCAGTGTCACCTAGGACTGCACGTATATGATCAGCGTCACCTAGGACTCCACATATATGATCAGCGTCACCTAGGACTGCACATATATGATCAGCGTCACCTAGGACTGCACGTATATGATCAGCGTCACCTAGGACTCCACATATATGATCAGCGTCACCTAGGACTGCACATATATGATCAGCGTCACCTAGGACTGCACATATATGATCAGCGTCACCTAGGACTGCACATATATGATCAGCGTCACCTAGGACTGCACATATATGATCAGCGTCACCTAGGACTGCACATATATGATCAGCGTCACCTAGGACTCCACATATATGATCAGCGTCTCCTAGGACTGCACATATATGATCAGCGTCTCCTAGGACTGCACATATATGATCAGCGTCACCTAGGACTGCACATATATGATCAGCGTCACCTAGGACTGCACATATATGATCAGCGTCACCTAGGACTGCACATATATGATCAGCGTCACCTAGGACTGCACATATATGATCAGCGTCACCTAGGACTCCACATATATGATCAGCGTCACCTAGGACTGCACATATATGATCAGCGTCACCTAGGACTCCACATATATGATCAGCGTCACCTAGGACAGCACATATATGATCAGCGTCTCCTAGGACTCCACATATATGATCAGCGTCACCTAGGACTCCACATATATGATCAGCGTCACCTAGGACTCCACATATATGATCAGCGTCACCTAGGACTCCACATATATGATCAGCGTCTCCTAGGACTGCACATATATGATCAGCGTCACCTAGGACTCCACGTATATGATCAGCGTCACCTAGGACTCCACATATAAGATCAGCGTCACCTAGGACTCCACATATATGATCAGCGTCAAATAGGACTCCACATATATGATCAGCGTCACCTAGGACTGCACATATATGATCAGCGTCTCCTAGGACTGCACATATATGATCAGCGTCACCTAGGACTGCACATATATGATCAGCGTCACCTAGGACTGCACATATATGATCAGCGTCACCTAGGACTGCACATATATGATCAGCGTCACCTAGGACTGGACATATATGATCAGCGTCTCCTAGGACTGCACATATATGATCAGCGTCACCTAAGACTGCACATATATGATCAGCGTCACCTAGGACTCCACATATATGATCAGCGTCACCTAGGACTCCACATATATGATCAGCGTCACCTAGGACTGCACATATATGATCAGCGTCACCTAGGACTCCACGTATATGATCAGCGTCACCTAGGACTCCACATATATGATCAGCGTCACCTAGGACTGCACATATATGATCAGCGTCTCCTAGGACTCCACATATATGATCAGCGTCACCTAGGACTCCACATATATGATCAGCGTCAAATAGGACTCCACATATATGATCAGCGTCACCTAGGACTGCACATATATGATCAGCGTCTCCTAGGACTGCACATATATGATCAGCGTCACCTAGGACTGCACATATATGATCAGCGTCTCCTAGGACTCCACATATATGATCAGCGTCACCTAGGACTCCACATATATGATCAGCGTCACCTAGGACTCCACATATATGATCAGCGTCACCTAGGACTGCACATATATGATCAGCGTCTCCTAGGACTGCACATATATGATCAGCGTCACCTAGGACTGCACATATATGATCAGCGTCACCTAGGACTGCACATATATGATCAGCGTCACCTATGACTGCACATATATGATCAGCGTCACCTAGGACTGCACATATATGATCAGCGTCACCTAGGACTGGACATATATGATCAGCGTCACCTAAGACTGCACATATATGATCAGCGTCTCCTAGGACTCCACATATATGATCAGCGTCACCTAGGACTCCACATATATGATCAGCGTCACCTAGGACTGCACATATATGATCAGCGTCACCTAGGACTGCACATATATGATCAGCGTCACCTAGGACTCCACATATATGATCAGCGTCTCCTAGGACTGCACATATATGATCAGCGTCACCTAGGATTCCACATATATGATCAGCGTCTCCTAGGACTCCACATATATGATCAGCGTCTCCTAGGACTGCACATATATGATCAGCGTCACCTAGGACTCCACATATATGATCAGCGTCACCTAGGACTGCACATATATGATCAGCGTCACCTAGGACTCCACATATATGATCAGCGTCTCCTAGGACTCCACATATATGATCAGCGTCACCTAGGACTGCACATATATGATCAGCGTCACCTAGGACTGCACATATATGATCAGCGTCACCTAGGACTGCACATATATGATCAGCGTCACCTAGGACTCCACATATATGATCAGCGTCTCCTAGGACTCCACATATATGATCAGCGTCTCCTAGGACTGCACATATATGATCAGCGTCACCTAGGACTCCACATATATGATCAGCGTCTCCTAGGACTCCACATATATGATCAGCGTCACCTAGGACTGCACATATATGATCAGCGTCACCTAGGACTGCACATATATGATCAGCGTCACCTAGGACTCCACATATATGATCAGCGTCTCCTAGGACTGCACATATATGATCAGCGTCACCTAGGACTGCACATATATGATCAGCGTCACCTAGGACTGCACATATATGATCAGCGTCACCTAGGACTGCACATATATGATCAGCGTCACCTAGGACTCCACATATATGATCAGCGTCTCCTAGGACTGCACATATATGATCAGCGTCACCTAGGATTCCACATATATGATCAGCGTCACCTAGGACTGCACATATATGATCAGCGTCACCTAGGACTCCACATATATGATCAGCGTCACCTAGGACTCCACATATATGATCAGCGTCACCTAGGACTGTTGATAATTTGAATGCGTTACATCTGTGTCTTGGTTTTCATGGCGGTCACATGAGATGTGCAGGTTTATTTCGCTTTCTGCAGAGGTGCTCGTATTCTTTGGTGTATATATATATTCTGTGTCTATAGGGTCATGGTCCTGAGCGTCTGTCACCCGCACAATCTCCATGGCTGTATAGTGATGGCCGGGAGGACAGACCAGTCATTTTGGAGCTTCTCAGCTTGTGACTTCACCAGACTTCAAAGAGGAGCAGCGGAGATGAGCGGCGGCGCCTCCTCCTCGTCCTGGTGCCTGCAGGGATCTGGAGATTAACGTCATGCATTTATGTGTGATGTGACAAGGAGGAGTGGGGAAGAGTTCAGGGCGGCTTAGACCCCCGGATCAGCGCCTGTGAAGTCCAAAGCCCCGGATCTCTGCTCCTTCTGTCTGTGCACCCATTAATGTCTATCACTGGGAGCCTCACAATGCTCAGATGTCTCCCTGCACGAGGGGCGGCCCAGAGGACAACCCCCCGTATAATCTCTACCGTATACCACGGTGCAGCAGCCATATTCTTCACCCCAGGTGGGTCCACTCTATGGCGGACTGACCATCTGGACATTAGGGCAGTGTCGGCCCCGACACGGACTGGCCCCGCCATAGACCACGCACACACACTATGGCGCCCAGATTATGCATAGGTGGGGGTCGCGGGTGGAAGATGAAGAACAACAAACAAGGCCACAAACCTGGTAGAACAAGTTCCTGGAGTGCGGCTGAGTGACATCAGCGGAGGATTCCAGGGCGTCTGATTCACGCGCTGCGCCTCCGCATGTTTATACGTCGCCTTCTCTATTGACAAGGAGAATAGACCTTAATGCTCATAAAACTCTAAGCTGAGATGTGGAACAGGGTGGGGGGGCCGGTGACCACTGCTCCTGTGCTGGGTGTGGCCCCTACTGACTCATGACATCCAGTGCACTGGGGCCCCTGGGGCTCCTACACCAATGGCCTCCTCGGAGCACGTGCAGGTTACTGTTTTGTTCTTGTCTCTTGTGACATTTCAGTGACAGACGACATGAAAGCGTCTGCGGTGCTGACAATGGCCGCTCCCGCCCCGCAGCCAATGGAGAGCGAGGTGACACACGCGCTGCGGCACACGTGGGAGGACCGGCTCCTTGTTTTTTTTCGTGACTGCCATCTCGTAAGTCTTTTGATGTCTCACCACAAATTGTTGGCACCTTCCAACGCACTCAATAAGACATGAAAGACTCGGCTGCAGGTCCTGACAAGTCGCCTGGCGCGCTGCACCATCCATGAAATGCCCCAGAAGATACCACCAAGCATCAGCCCAAGTCAGAGCCAAGACGCCTCCAAGTGCAGGACCTGGACTCAAGACAACAGACTGCAGGATTCTCCAGCCTTGGGGATTTCATTAGGATAGACTTAAGATAAGATATTAAGAGGAGAATGCGGACGTGTCAGAGGGCTGCCCCTAATGTATGTGCCCCAAAATGGACCCCTCAAAATAACGCCAAGTAAATAAATTAGATCCAACTCAAGGCGTTATGTTTGTTTCTAGGAAAGCTGGGTGACAACTAGAGATGAGCAAACCTTTCAAGATTGGGATTGTCCAGGACTATTGTAGTAATGGTTTATCCTTCGCACAGTCCATAAATCTGACAGCTGAGCCCTGCACGGGGTACGTCTGCTCCCCATAATACCCAGTGCAGTGCCCGGGCGCCAGTGCCAGTCAGGTCAGTAGAAGCTGAGCTGCAGTACCAGCACTGGCCACTATACAGGGACCACTGCCATCTGCTCCTGACTCTGTGCACTGTGTATTACACAGGCCCGAGACACCTCTGAGCAGCTGATCTGTGCCGGCTCCAGCTGTAAGCCCCCCCACCGATCAGATATAGCCTAAGCCATAAATAGACAGTGTCACGGACAACTCCTTTATGGTTGGAGTTCTTTGGTTTGGACAAAACGTTTGGGCTTTGTCTAATGCAGTAATACAAATACAGGTTATAATCCGCACCCCATTTATCAGTCCTCCACATACACCAGCCCCCCCCCCCCCTCCCCAGCGGGGCTGCGCCTGCACCCACAGCTATCACAGATTTCAGGGATGAAATATACCCATAAACTAAATGATCGGGAATCTGATGGGGCAGGTGAGAGAAGCGCAACCAAAGCCACGCTGGTCTGCAGAAGACTCCAGAAAACTGATGTACGGACCCACATTGTCATGTCTGAATTCTCCCCTGGTGGTTGGCATTCTCTTCTATACAGTATTTGCAGATGCTTGAAGGTTGCGATGCCGACCAGTCAGACTTTGGCAGGGTCTGCTCAGCCAGTGGGAGGTTTTGGATGCTGAGGTGCTGTGCTTTAACCTGACACTGTCCTTGCTCAGGCGCCTGTGATTCCCTTTGTATCCCGGCTCTGGCTTCTCAGAACTTCCTGCCATGACCTTGCCCTGGTCTCCTGGCTAATTCTGAACTCTCCTGGTATTGACGCCAGCTGTTGTGTTACTCCTTCTGTCCGTCCACCAGCTCTGGTCCTCCTGCAAGTACACCTGTTATCTGACACATTGTTCTATGGTTGCAACCTGAGTCCGAGCAGCCAGGCCCGTCCTGGTTTGCAGTGCGCCCTGTGAATGCCTTGGGGTAGCCGTAGTAGGACTTTGTCTGTGGACTGTGACCCCATCAGGTTCAGGCTGTGTATTAGGAAATAGCTTAAAATCCGCTCCATGACCTTTAGGGTATTACTTAAAGGGGTTATCCAGGAATTGGAACAAATCAGCGGGAGGCCAGGGCAAGTGTAAGATAAAAAAAAGCACATAGTCCCCGGTCTCTGGGGCTCGATTATCCGCCGCTGCTTCCTTGCCAGAATGCATGCAAATAAAACCTCAAAAGGAACCGACCCCAATCCAGGCGGAACCCGTGTAATAGTAAGGTCTCATCTCTAACTGTAACCACCTGATACAGGGACACCTCTCATGTGCTGCTGAGGGGCCCGGTGCATCTGCATCATTCCAAGGTGCAGGACCTCTGAGATGCAGCAATGTCTTGGAGGATGTCGTAGATGAAGGAGACGGCGGCGGCGGCGGCGGCGAGATCTGGGGCTTTATCACTAATACGTTTTACAGACGACAAACCTGTCACAACAGGAAACTCGCCAAATAAGTGTCAGCGCTTGACATGTCCATAAAGTGATTTTTTGGTCTTCTCTCCCCGTCTTGTGGGTGAGGCCGCGCTGGTAATGCCGGTGTAGGTGGCGGGATTATGGGATTAGGCTCTTTATGAGCAAGCAGGTGTAATGTGCCCCATTTACCATTAACCACTTAGTGGCCGCAGCGACTGCTTCCGGAACAGATCCTAGAGGAGGTGACATGGACCAATCTACAGAGCGGTATATAACGTACAGCGCAGTATACAATATACCGATCGGTCTATGACAGTATATACTGTATGTCCCATTCTATAGACAAATATATAAGATAGATAGATATAGTAAGAAGGTGACAGGCTGGAGTCCCGCTATATCAGCCCCACTACTCTGACCTACATTTGGTCCAGGGCGGGTCTGGGGTAGGTCTCAGCCCCAGGTTTGGGTCATAGGCTCATTACTGGGCCATAAGAGGCTGCAGAGCCTGGGGCAGAGGAGGCGCCGAGGTCTGTCCTGACACTGTCCTGTGGCTGGTGGTAAGCCCCATGTATAGTTAGTCCTAACGGTTTAGTTAGTGCTCGGACGAGCAGGATTTAGTTTCATACTGGTTTTGCTGTATTTTATTTGGCTCATTCTGTGACTGACCTGAAGGTTCATTTATACATTTTGCTGTTTTTCTAAATAAACCAGATATTGTGTCCCTGTCTGTGACTGGTCGGGTCTGCACCACTGCTGCTACCCAGCTCCCTCCCCCACACTATATATATATGTATGTACCGTATATATATATTATATGTGTATCTATTGTATGTATGTGTATATATGTGTATATATTGTATGTTTGTGTATATATGTGTATATATTGTATGTTTGTGTATATATATATGTGTATCTATTGTATGTTTGTGTATATATGTGTATATATTGTATGTTTGTGTGTGTATATATATATATATATACATGCACATGTTAGCTACATCTTTGTTGCATAAGACTCACATCTAATTTCACTAGAGCACATGTCTGTATATTGTATCACATGTTATACCTGACAAGGACTAATATACCGCCCTACGACTCTCTCCATATCCGCATTATCTACAATTGTATTTCCTATATCCAGTATCATTCACACTATTCCTGAGCCCCTGTTACTAAATAGACGTCCAGGACCAGTCCCAATATGGCAGTATGCCCGGCTGGCTCTGATATTACAGACATGTGGCCGGCTGGCTCTGATATTACACACATGTGCCCGGCTGGCTCTGATATTACACACATGTGCCCGGCTGGCTCTGATATTACACACATGTGCCCGGCTGGCTCTGATATTACAGACATGTGCCCGGCTGGCTCTGATATTACACACATGTGCCCGGCTGGCTCTGATATTACACACATGTGCCCGGCTGGCTCTGATATTACACACATGTGCCCGGCTGGCTCTGATATTACACACATGTGCCCGGCTGGCTCTGATATTACAGACATGTGCCCGGCTGGCTCTGATATTACACACATGTGCCCGGCTGGCTCTGATATTACACACATGTGCCCGGCTGGCTCTGATATTACAGACATGTGCCCGGCTGGCTCTGATATTACAGACATGTGCCCGGCTGGCTCTGATATTACACACATGTGCCCATCTGGCTCTGATATTACACACATGTGCCCGGCTGGCTCTGATATTACAGACATGTGCCCGGCTGGCTCTGATATTACACACATGTGCCCGGCTGGCTCTGATATCACACACATGTGCCCGGCTGGCTCTGATATTACACACATGTGCCCGGCTGGCTCTGATATTACACACATGTGCCCGGCTGGCTCTGATATTACACACATGTGCCCGGCTGGCTCTGATATTACACACATGTGCCCGGCTGGCTCTGATATTACAGACATGTGCCCGGCTGGCTCTGATATTACACACATGTGCCCGGCTGGCTCTGATATTACACACATGTGCCCATCTGGCTCTGATATTACACACATGTGCCCGGCTGGCTCTGATATTACAGACATGTGCCCGGCTGGCTCTGATATTACACACATGTGCCCGGCTGGCTCTGATATCACACACATGTGCCCGGCTGGCTCTGATATTACACACATGTGCCCGGCTGGCTCTGATATTACACACATGTGCCCGGCTGGCTCTGATATTACACACATGTGCCCGGCTGGCTCTGATATTACACACATGTGCCCGGCTGGCTCTGATATTACACACATGTGCCCATCTGGCTCTGATATTACACACATGTGCCCGGCTGGCTCTGATATTACACACATGTGCCCGGCTGGCTCTGATATTACACACATGTGCCCGGCTGGCTCTGATATTACACACATGTGCCCGGCTGGCTCTGATATTACACACATGTGCCCGGCTGGCTCTGATATTACAGACATGTGGCCGGCTGGCTCTGATATTACACACATGTGCCCGGCTGGCTCTGATATTACACACATGTGCCCGGCTGGCTCTGATATTACACACATGTGCCCGGCTGGCTCTGATATTACACACATGTGCCCGGCTGGCTCTGATATTACACACATGTGCCCATCTGGCTCTGATATTACACACATGTGCCCGGCTGGCTCTGATATTACAGACATGTGCCCGGCTGGCTCTGATATTACACACATGTGCCCGGCTGGCTCTGATATCACACACATGTGCCCGGCTGGCTCTGATATTACACACATGTGCCCGGCTGGCTCTGATATTACACACATGTGCCCATCTGGCTCTGATATTACACACATGTGCCCGGCTGGCTCTGATATTACAGACATGTGCCCGGCTGGCTCTGATATTACACACATGTGCCCGGCTGGCTCTGATATTACACACATGTGCCCGGCTGGCTCTGATATTACACACATGTGCCCGGCTGGCTCTGATGTTACATACATGTGCCTGTGCTCTGCGCTGCTACAGCCATTACTACAGGCGGGTGCGATGGCCATGTCTCTTTACATGGACTCCTTTATCCTCCTTGTCTATTATTGTGACACGTCACAGATTAGATTTACACTTTATGTTGTCTAGGAACTCATTTCTGTGTTTGACCTTTCAGTTTGTCATTTGACCTTTGGGGGTTACAAAAATGTGTATATGTCTGTTTTTCATTACCATACACACTTGAGAAGGGCTGTGTGCCCAAAACGCGTTGTGTGGTTACCCTATAGGGATCAAAGCTTTTGGAACCCAAGGACAGCACCGGTATTGTGCAAAGTATTCCTACACCTCACTGTAACACCCCTATGACATCAGAGCTCCATGACATCACATGACCATGACACCTATGTGACATCAGAGCTCCATGACATCACATGACCATGACACCTATGTGACATCAGAGCTCCACTGCTCCTCCCCTTTCCTTTCTCCCCTGCTCCTCCCCTCTCCTCACTCCCCTGCTCCTCCCCTCTCCCCTCTCCTCACTTCCCTGCTCCTCTCCTTTCCTTTCTCCCCTGCTCCTCCCCTCTCCTCGCTCCCCTGCTCCTCCCCTCTCCTCGCTCCCCTGCTCCTCCCCTCTCCTCACTCCTCGCTCCCCTGCTCCTCCCCTCCCCTCACTCCCCTGCTCCTCCCCTCTCCTTACTCCCCTGCTCCTCCCCTCTCCTCACTCCTCTGCTCCTCCCCTCTCCTCGCTCTCCTGCTCCTCTCCTTGCTCCCCTGCTCCTCTCCTCGCTCTCCTGCTCCTCCCCTCTCCTCACTCCCCTGCTCCTCCCCTCTCCTCACTCCCCTGCTCCTCCCCTCTCCCCTCTCCTCGCTCCCCTGCTCCTCCCCTCTCCTTACTCCCCTGCTCCTCCCCTCTCCTCACTCCTCTGCTCCTCCCCTCTCCTCGCTCTCCTGCTCCTCTCCTCGCTCTCCTGCTCCTCCCCTCTCCTCACTCCCCTGCTCCTCCCCTCTCCTCACTCCCCTGCTCCTCCCCTCTCCTTGCTCCCCTGCTCCTCTCCTCGCTCCCCTGCTCCTCCCCTCTCCTTTCCTTACTCCCCTGCTCCTCCCCTCTCCTCGCTCTCCTGCTCCTCCCATCTCCTCACTCCCCTGCTCCTCCCCTCTCCTCGCTCTCCTGCTCCTCCCCTCTCCTCGCTCCCGTACTCCTCTCCTTTCCTTTCTCCCCTGTTCCTCTCCTCTCCTCGCTCTCCTGCTCCTCCCCTCTCCTCACTCCCCTGCTCCTCCCCTCTCCTCACTCCCATGCTCCTCCCCTCTCCCCTCTCCTCGCTCCCCTCCTCCTCTCCTTTCCTTTCTCCCCTGCTCCTCTCCTCTCCTCGCTCTCCTGCTCCTCCCCTCTCCTCACTCCCCTGCTCCTCCCCTCTCCTCACTCCCCTGCTCCTCCCCTCTCCTCACTCCCATGCTCCTCCCCTCTCCCCTCTCCTCGCTCCCCTCCTCCTCTCCTTTCCTTTCTCCCCTGCTCCTCTCCTCTCCTCGCTCTCCTGCTCCTCCCCTCTCCTCACTCCCCTGCTCCTCCCCCTCTCCTCACTCCCCTGCTCCTCCCCTCTCCTCGCTCCCCTGCTCCTCCCCTCTCCTCGCTCTCCTGCTCCTCCCCTCTCCTCACTCCCCTGCTCCTCCCCTCTCCTCACTCCCCTGCTCCTCCCCTCTCCTCGCTCCCCTGCTCCTCTCCTCGCTCTCTTGCTCCTTTCTCTCTCCTCGCACCCCTGCTCCTCTCCTCTCCTCACTCCCCTGCTCCTCCCCTCTCCTCACTCCCCTGCTCCTCCCCTCTCCCGTCTCCTCGCTCCCCTCTCCTCGCTCCCCTCTCCCCTGCTCCTCCCCTCTCCTCACTCCCATGCTCCTCCCCTCTCCCCTCTCCTCGCTCCCTCCTCCTCTCCTTTCCTTTCTCCCCTGCTCCTCTCCTCTCCTCGCTCTCCTGCTCCTCCCCTCTCCTCACTCCCCTGCTCCTCCCCTCTCCTCACTCGCCTGCTCCTCCCCTCTCCCCTCTCTTGCTCCTTTCTCTCTCCTCGCACCCCTGCTCCTCTCCTCTCCTCACTCCCCTGCTCCTCCCCTCTCCCGTCTCCTCACTCCCCTCTCCTCACTCCCCTCTCCCCTGCTCCTCCCCCTCTCCCCACTCCCCTGCTCATCCCCTCTCCCCTCTCCTCACTCCCCTGCTCCTCCCCTCTCCTCTCTACTCGCTCCCCTCTCCTCACTCCCCTGCTCCTCCCCTCTCCCCACTCCCCTGCTCATCCCCTCTCCCCTCTCCTCACTCCCCTGCTCATCCCCTCTCCCCTCTCCTCACTCCCCTGCTCCTCCCCTCTCCTCTCTACTCGCTCCCCTCTCCTCACTCCCCTGCTCATCCCCTCTCCCCTCTCCTCACTCCCCTGCTCCTCCCCTCTCCTCTCTACTCGCTCCCCTCTCCTCACTCCCCTGCTCATCCCCTCTCCCCTCTCCTCACTCCCCTGCTCCTCCCCTCTCCTCTCTACTCGCTCCCCTCTCCTCACTCCCCTGCTCATCCCCTCTCCCCTCTCCTCACTCCCCTGCTCATCCCCTCTCCCCTCTCCTCACTCCCCTGCTCCTCCCCTCTCCTCTCTACGTGCTCCCCTCTCCTCACTCCCCTGCTCCTCCCCTCTCCTCTCTACTCGCTCCCCTCTCCCCACTCCCCTGCTCATCCCCTCTCCCCTCTTCTCACTCCCCTGCTCATCCCCTCTCCCCTCTCCTCACTCCCCTGCTCCTCCCCTCTCCTCTCTACTCGCTCCCCTCTCCTCACTCCCCTGCTCCTCCCCTCTCCTCACTCCCATGCTCCTCCCCTCTCCCCTCTCCTCGCTCCCCTCCTCCTCTCCTTTCCTTTCTCCCCTGCTCCTCTCCTCTCCTCGCTCTCCTGCTCCTCCCCTCTCCTCACTCCCCTGCTCCTCCCCTCTCCTCACTCCCCTGCTCCTCCCCTCTCCTCGCTCCCCTGCTCCTCTCCTCGCTCTCTTGCTCCTTTCTCTCTCCTCGCACCCCTGCTCCTCTCCTCTCCTCACTCCCCTGCTCCTCCCCTCTCCTCACTCCCCTGCTCCTCCCCTCTCCCGTCTCCTCGCTCCCCTCTTCTCGCTCCCCTCTCCCCTGCTCCTCCCCTCTCCTCACTCCCATGCTCCTCCCCTCTCCCCTCTCCTCGCTCCCCTCCTCCTCTCCTTTCCTTTCTCCCCTGCTCCTCTCCTCTCCTCGCTCTCCTGCTCCTCCCCTCTCCTCACTCCCCTGCTCCTCCCCTCTCCTCACTCCCCTGCTCCTCCCCTCTCCCCTCTCTTGCTCCTTTCTCTCTCCTCGCACCCCTGCTCCTCTCCTCTCCTCACTCCCCTGCTCCTCCCCTCTCCCGTCTCCTCACTCCCCTCTCCTCACTCCCCTCTCCCCTGCTCCTCCCCTCTCCCCACTCCCCTGCTCATCCCCTCTCCCCTCTCCTCACTCCCCTGCTCCTCCCCTCTCCTCTCTACTCGCTCCCCTCTCCTCACTCCCCTGCTCCTCCCCTCTCCCCACTCCCCTGCTCATCCCCTCTCCCCTCTCCTCACTCCCCTGCTCATCCCCTCTCCCCTCTCCTCACTCCCCTGCTCCTCCCCTCTCCTCTCTACTCGCTCCCCTCTCCTCACTCCCCTGCTCATCCCCTCTCCCCTCTCCTCACTCCCCTGCTCCTCCCCTCTCCTCTCTACTCGCTCCCCTCTCCTCACTCCCCTGCTCATCCCCTCTCCCCTCTCCTCACTCCCCTGCTCCTCCCCTCTCCTCTCTACTCGCTCCCCTCTCCTCACTCCCCTGCTCATCCCCTCTCCCCTCTCCTCACTCCCCTGCTCATCCCCTCTCCCCTCTCCTCACTCCCCTGCTCCTCCCCTCTCCTCTCTACTTGCTCCCCTCTCCTCACTCCCCTGCTCCTCCCCTCTCCTCTCTACTCGCTCCCCTCTCCCCACTCCCCTGCTCATCCCCTCTCCCCTCTTCTCACTCCCCTGCTCATCCCCTCTCCCCTCTCCTCACTCCCCTGCTCCTCCCCTCTCCTCTCTACTCGCTCCCCTCTCCTCACTCCCCTGCTCCTCCCCTCTCCTCTCTACTCGCTCCCCTCTCCTCACTCCCCTGCTCCTCCCCTCTCCTCTCTACTCGCTCCCCTCTCCCCTGCTCCTCCCCTCTCCCCACTCCCCTGCTCATCCCCTCTCCCCTCTCCTCACTCCCCTGCTCATCCCCTCTCCCCTCTCCTCACTCCCCTGCTCCTCCCCTCTCCCCTCTCCTCACTCCCCTGCTCCTCCCCTCTCCTCTCTACTCGCTCCCCTCTCCCCTGCTCCTCCCCTCTCCCCACTCCCCTGCTCATCCCCTCTCCCCTCTCCTCACTCCCCTGCTCATCCCCTCTCCCCTCTCCTCACTCCCCTGCTCCTCCCCTCTCCTCTCTACTCACTCCCCTCTCCTCACTCCCCTGCTCCTCCCCTCTCCCCTCTCCTCGCTCCCCTTCTGCTTCTCCCTCCCCTGCCGCTCCGTCTGCAGTCTCTTGTCCTGGAGTGTTCAGGTGTCTGCAGGCGCGATGTGAGTGATGTCATCACATCGTATCTACTGCTCCTGGGACCGGAGCACACAGGGATGTGCGTCATACAGAGCGGTGCAGACGGAGCTGCTTCCTGCTTCATCATTGTGTTTATCTCATCTTCCAGGACAATGGGACAGGACCCAGAATCCGGGACTGTCCCACTGAACATAGGATGGTTGGGAGGTTTCCTGTGTGACATCAGAGCTGCATGATATGACATAACACCAATGTAATCTCAGAACTACATGACATCGTCGCACAATGACACCATTGTGACATCAGAGCTCCATGACATCACCTGACAGTGAGGGCGGGATAAGGAGAGCCCCTTCCTGAGGTCGCCCCAGCCTTGCACGATTAGAGGTGAGGTTTCCATGCACTTATCTCGCAGCAGATACCTTATCTTTCCTGTATCGCAGGTTAGTGCGCGCTGCGTGACAGGTTGTGTTTGCACGGGCACTGGTGCTATATTTTGGCAGCAGGATGGAATTGCTCATGTTCTACGTAGGTGGCAGAATCAGGTGAAAAGCAATTGCTGCTGATAGTGGAGGAGCAGATAAGGGGCGCTAGTCTATCCCTGGTGGCAGCGATCCAGCAGATACCAGGGGCAGGGCAGTGGCGATGAAGTGGACCCAGATCCTGGCACTGCTGTATAGTCACCGACTAACCTGATCAGCTCAGTATAACACATGGGGCAACTACGGGGCAAACAGTGACCTCGACCTCTCAGAACCCTGAACCTGCCCCACAGCGTCTCAGCCCATGACCAAGCACCATAGGAAACTGCCCCCAGTATACAGCACCCCAAGAGAGGCCACCCCCACATTCTCCACATTGGGGTCACAATAAAAGTACAACCCATTACTGATCCCAGAATTCTGCAGACTCAGAGCTGAAATCTCACAGAATCCCCGGCAAGGAGTGAGATCTGGTCAAATACTGAGAAGTGGAACCAGTGGAGAGTCATGTGATCTAGAGAGGTCACGGCACTACAGGAGCCCGACTAAGATGCCAGGGGCCCGACCACAAGCCTGCTGTTTCCTTAACCAACCAGCAGAATAGTGAGCGCAGCTCTGGAGTATAATACAGGATAAGTAATGTAATGTATGTACACAGTGACTGTACCAGCAGAATAGTGAGCGCAGCTCTGGAGTATAATACAGGAGAAGTAATGTAATGTATGTACACAGTGACTGCACCAGCAGAATAGTGAGCGCAGCTCTGGAGTATAATACAGGATATGTAATGTATGTACACAGTGACTGCACCAGCAGAATAGTGAGCGCAGCTCTGGGGTATAATACAGGATAAGTAATGTATGTATGTACACAGTGACTGCACCAGCAGAATAGTGAGCGCAGCTCTGGAGTATAATACAGGATAAGTAATGTAATGTATGTACACAGTGACTGTACCAGCAGAATAGTGAGCACAGCTCTGGAGTATAATACAGGATAAGTAATGTAATGTATGTACACAGTGACTGTACCAGCAGAATAGTGAGCGCAGCTCTGGAGTATAATACAGGATAAGTAATGTAATGTATGTACACAGTGACTGTACCAGCAGAATAGTGAGCGCAGCTCTGGGGTATAATACAGGATAAGTAATGTATGTACACAGTGACTGTACCAGCAGAATAGTGAGCACAGCTCTGGAGTATAATACAGGATAAGTAATGTAATGTATGTACACAGTGACTGTACCAGCAGAATAGTGAGCGCAGCTCTGGAGTATAATACAGGATAAGTAATGTAATATATGTATACAGTGACTGTACCAGCAGAATAGTGAGTGCAGCTCTGGAGTATAATACAGGATAAGTAATGTAATGTATGTACACAGTGACTGCACCAGCAGAATAGTGAGCGCAGCTCTGGAGTATAATACAGAATAAGTAATGTAATGTATGTATACAGTGACTGCACCAGCAGAATAGTGAGCGCAGCTCTGGAGTATAATACAGGATAAGTAATGTAATGTATGTACACAGTGACTGTACCAGCAGAATAGTGAGCGCAGCTCTGGAGTATAATACAGAATAAGTAATGTAATGGATGTACACAGTGACTGCACCAGCAGAATAGTGAGCGCAGCTCTGGAGTATAATACAGAATAAGTAATGTAATGTATGTATACAGTGACTGCACCAGCAGAATAGTGAGCGCAGCTCTGGGGTATAATACAGGATAAGTAATGTAATGTATGTACACAGTGACTGTACCAGCAGAATAGTGAGCGTAGCTCTGGAGTATAATACAGGATAAGTAATGTAATGTATGTACACAGTGACTGCACCAGCAGAATAGTGAGCGCAGCTCTGGGGTATAATACAGGATAAGTAATGTAATGTATGTACACAGTGACTGTACCAGCAGAATAGTGAGCGCAGCTCTGGAGTATAATACAGGATAAGTAATGTAATGTATGTACACAGTGACTGTATCAGCAGAATAGTGAGCGCAGCTCTGGAGTATAATACAGGATAAGTAATGTAATGTATGTACACAGTGACTGTACCAGCAGAATAGTGAGCGCAGCTCTGGGGTATAATACAGGATAAGTAATGTAATGTATGTACACAGTGACTGCACCAGCAGAATAGTGAGCGCAGCTCTGGAGTATAATACAGGATAAGTAATGTAATGTATGTACACAGTGACTGTACCAGCAGAATAGTGAGTGCAGCTCTGGAGTATAATACAGGAGAAGTAATGTAATGGATGTACACAGTGACTGCACCAGCAGAATAGTGAGCGCAGCTCTGGAGTATAATACAGGATAAGTAATGTAATATATGTACACAGTGACTGCACCAGCAGAATAGTGAGCGCAGCTCTGGAGTATAATGCAGGATAAGTAATGTAATGTATGTACACAGTGACTGTACCAGCAGAATAGTGAGCGCAGCTCTGGAGTATAATACAGGATAAGTAATGTAATATATGTACACAGTGACTGCACCAGCAGAATAGTGAGCGCAGCTCTGGAGTATAATGCAGGATAAGTAATGTATGTACACAGTGACTGTACCAGCAGAATAGTGAGCGCAGCTCTGGAGTATAATACAGGATAAGTAATGTATGTACACAGTGACTGCACCAGCAGAATAGCGAGCGCAGCTCTGGAGTATAATACAGGATAAGTAATGTAATGTATGTACACAGTGACTGCACCAGCAGAATAGCGAGCGCAGCTCTGGAGTATAATACAGGATAAGTAATGTAATGTATGTACACAGTGACTGCACCAGCAGAATAGTGAGCGCAGCTCTGGAGTATAATACAGGATAAGTAATGTATGTACACAGTGACTGTACCAGCAGAATAGCGAGCGCAGCTCTGGAGTATAATACAGGATAAGTAATGTAATGTATGTACACAGTGACTGTACCAGCAGAATACTGAGCGCAGCTCTGGAGTATAATACAGGATAAGTAATGTAATGTATGTACACAGTGACTGCACCAGCAGAATAGTGAGCGCAGCTCTGGGGTATAATACAGGATAAGTAATGTAATGTATGTGCACAGTGACTGTACCAGCAGAATAGTGAGCGCAGCTCTGGAGTATAATACAGGATAAGTAATGTAATGTATGTACACAGTGACTGCACCAGCAGAATAGTGAGCGCAGCTCTGGAGTATAATACAGGATAAGTAATGTAATGTATGTACACAGTGACTGTACCTGCAGAATAGTGAGCGCAGCTCTGGAGTGTAATACAGGATAAGTAATGTAATGTATATACACAGTGACTGCACCAGCAGAATAGTGAGCGCAGCTCTGGAGTATAATACAGGATAAGTAATGTAATGTATGTACACAGTGACTGTACCAGCAGAATGGTGAGCGCAGCTCTGGAGTATAAAACAGGATAAGTAATGTAATGTATGTACACAGTGACTGTACCAGCAGAATAGTGAGCGCAGCTCTGGGGTATAATACAGGATAAGTAATGTAATGTATGTACACAGTGACTGCACCAGCAGAATAGTGAGCGCAGCTCTGGGGTATAATACAGGATAAGTAATGTAATGTATGTACACAGTGACTGCAGAATAGTGAGTGCAGCTCTGGGGTATAATACAGGATAAGTAATGTAATGTATGTACACAGTGACTGCACCAGCAGAATAGTGAGCGCAGCTCTGGGGTATAATACAGGATAAGTAATGTAATGTATATACACAGGGACTGCACCAGCAGAATAGTGAGTGCAGCTCTGGAGTATAATACAGGATATGTAATGTAATGTATGTACACAGTGACTGTACCAGCAGAATAGTGAGTGCAGCTCTGGAGTATAATACAGGATAAGTAATGTAATGTATGTACACAGTGACTGTACCAGCAGAATAGTGAGCGCAGCTCTGGAGTATCATACAGGATAAGTAATGTAATGTATGTACACAGTGACTGTACCAGCAGAATAGTGAGCGCAGCTCTGGAGTATAATACAGGATAAGTAATGTAATGTATGTACACAGTGACTGCAGAATAGTGAGCACAGCTCTGGAGTATAATACAGGATAAGTAATGTAATGTATGTACACAGTGACTGCAGAATAGTGAGTGCAGCTCTGGGGTATAATACAGGATAAGTAATGTAATGTATGTACACAGTGACTGCACCAGCAGAATAGTGAGCGCAGCTCTGGGGTATAATACAGGATAAGTAATGTAATGTATATACACAGGGACTGCACCAGCAGAATAGTGAGTGCAGCTCTGGAGTATAATACAGGATATGTAATGTAATGTATGTACACAGTGACTGTACCAGCAGAATAGTGAGTGCAGCTCTGGAGTATAATACAGGATAAGTAATGTAATGTATGTACACAGTGACTGTACCAGCAGAATAGTGAGCGCAGCTCTGGAGTATCATACAGGATAAGTAATGTAATGTATGTACACAGTGACTGTACCAGCAGAATAGTGAGCGCAGCTCTGGAGTATAATACAGGATAAGTAATGTAATGTATGTACACAGTGACTGCAGAATAGTGAGCACAGCTCTGGAGTATAATACAGGATAAGTAATGTAATGTATGTACACAGTGACTGCAGAATAGTGAGCGCAGCTCTGGGGTATAATACAGGATAAGTAATGTAATGTATGTACACAGTGACTGCACCAGCAGAATAGTGAGCGCAGCTCTGGGGTATAATACAGGATAAGTAATGTAATGTAATGTATGTACATAGTGACTGCACCAGCAGAATAGTGAGCGCAGCTCTGGAGTATAATACAGGATAAGTAATGTAATGTATGTACACAGTGACTGTACCAGCAGAATAGTGAGCGCAGCTCTGGAGTATAATACAGAATAAGTAATGTATGTACACAGTGACTGCACCAGCAGAATAGTGAGCGCTGCTCTGGAGTATAATACAGGATAAGTAATGTAATGTCTGTACACAGTGACTGCACCAGCAGAATAGTGAGCGCTGCTCTGGAGTATAATACAGGATAAGTAATGTAATGTATGTACACAGTGACTGTACCAGCAGAATAGTGAGCGCAGCTCTGGAGTATAATACAGGATAAGTAATGTAATGTATGTACACAGTGACTGTACCAGCAGGATAGTGAGCGCAGCTCTGGAGTATAATACAGGATAAGTAATGTAATGTAAGTACACAGTGACTGTACCAGCAGAATAGTAAGCGCAGCTATGCAGTATAATACAGGATAAGTAATGTAATGTATGTACACAGTGACTGTACCAGCAGAATAGTGAGCGCAGCTCTGGAGTATAATACAGGATAAGTAATGTAATGTAAGTACACAGTGACTGTACCAGCAGAATAGTGAGCGCAGCTCTGGAGTATAATACAGGATAAGTAATGTAATATATGTACACAGTGACTGTACCAGCAGAATAGTAAGCGCAGCTATGCAGTATAATACAGGATAAGTAATGTAATGTATGTACACAGTGACTGTACCAGCAGAATAGTGAGCGCAGCTCTGGAGTATAATACAGGATAAGTAATGTAATGTATGTACACAGTGACTGTACCAGCAGAATAGTGAGCGCAGCTCTGGGGTATAATACAGGATAAGTAATGTAATGTATGTACACAGTGACTGTACCAGCAGAATAGTGAGCGCAGCTCTGGAGTATAATACAGGATAAGTAATGTAATGTATGTACACAGTGACTGTACCAGCAGAATAGATGGGGGTAGGGGGTGATATCTTATATTTTGCCTGCACTTCTGGGGGGTCTCTGCACTTCACCAAGATTTGGTCACTTCATCACTTCTGTTATCAGCTACTGGACAATGAGATCTGGGATCTTCAAAGCTTTGGCTCCCTTTGTTCCCATGTTATCAGATATTCAACCCCTTTATTTGTGAGACCATGACAGATGCTGATCACACAGATTGCCAGTCATCTAATATATATATAAGGGTGAGTTCACACGGCGTAAAGTGTCGCAAAATCACGTCCGCAAAATAGCGCCGCGTATACGATCCCAGCTCCCATTGAAATCAATGGGAGCGTATATGGCTCGTAAAATCTCACGCAGCACTTTACTCCATGTGAACTCATCCTTAGGCGTCCCCACAGTAGAATCCAGGAACAGGCACAACAGTCACTCCCTTTAGCACACTAAAAACACGTGTATGCTTATCTTAGGTGAGACTGCTTGTATATGGGGGGAACAGGAGGAATAACCGTGTGTTCATGTAACAGATATCTAATACGAATGACCACCGACAGCAAGAGAGGAGAGGCCGACTGTAGGACAGGGGAATACAATCTATTACTATCTGTTATCAGCCATGTCAGGAGGGGAGAGGCCGACTGTAGGACAGGGGAATACAATCTATTACTATCTGTTATCAGCCATGTCAGGAGAGGAGAGGCCGACTGTAGGACAGGGGAATACAATCTATTACTATCTGTTATCAGCCATGTCAGGAGAGGAGAGGCCGACTGTAGGACAGGAGAATACAATCTATTACTATCTGTTATCAGCCATGTCAGGAGGGGAGAGGCCGACTGTAGGACAGGGGAATACAATCTATTACTATCTGTTATCAGCCATGTCAGGAGAGGAGAGGCTGACTGTAGGACAGGGGAATACAATCTATTACTATCTGTTATCAGCCATGTCAGGAGAGGAGAGGCCGACTGTAGGACAGGAGAATACAATCTATTACTATCTGTTATCAGCCAAGTCAGGAGGGGAGAGGCCGACTGTAGGACAGGAGAATACAATCTATTACTATCTGTTATCAGCCATGTCAGGAGGGGAGAGGCCGACTGTAGGACAGGGGAATACAATCTATTACTATCTGTTATCAACCATGTCAGAAGGGGAGAGGCCGACTGTAGGACAGGAGAATACAATCTATTACTATCTGTTATCAACCATGTCAGAAGGGGAGAGGCCGACTGTAGGACAGGAGAATACAATCTATTACTATCTGTTATCAGCCATGTCAGGAGGGGAGAGGCCGACTGTAGGACAGGAGAATACAATCTATTACTATCTGTTATCAGCCATGTCAGGAGGGGAGAGGCCGACTGTAGGACAGGAGAATACAATCTATTACTATCTGTTATCAGCCATGTCAGGAGGGGAGAGGCCGACTGTAGGACAGGGGAATACAATCTATTACTATCTGTTATCAGCCATGTCAGGAGAGGCCGACTGTAGGACAGGGGAATACAATCTATTACTATCTGTTATCAGCCATGTCAGGAGAGGAGAGGCCGACTGTAGGACAGGAGAATACAATCTATTACTATCTGTTATCAGCCATGTCAGGAGAGGAGAGGCCGACTGTAGGACAGGGGAATACAATCTATTACTATCTGTTATCAGCCATGTCAGGAGAGGAGAGGCCGACTGTAGGACAGGGGAATACAATCTATTACTATCTGTTATCAGCCATGTCAGGAGAGGCCGACTGTAGGACAGGGGAATACAATCTATTACTATCTGTTATCAGCCATGTCAGGAGAGGAGAGGCCGACTGTAGGACAGGAGAATACAATCTATTACTATCTGTTATCTGCCATGTCAGGAGAGGCCGACTGTAGGACAGGGGAATACAATCTATTACTATCTGTTATCAGCCATGTCAGGAGAGGAGAGGCCGACTGTAGGAGAGGAGAATACAATCTATTACTATCTGTTATCAGCCATGTCAGGAGAGGAGAGGCCGACTGTAGGACAGGAGAATACAATCTATTACTATCTGTTATCTGCCATGTCAGGAGAGGAGAGGCCGACTGTAGGACAGGAGAATACAATCTATTACTATCTGTTATCAGCCATGTCAGGAGAGGAGAGGCCGACTGTAGGACAGGGGAATACAATCTATTACTATCTGTTATCAGCCATGTCAGGAGAGGAGAGGCCGACTGTAGGACAGGGGAATACAATCTATTACTATCTGTTATCAGCCATGTCAAGAGAGGAGAGGCCGACTGTAGGACAAGGGAATACAATCTATTACTATCTGTTATCAGCCATGTCAGGAGAGGAGAGGCCGACTGTAGGACAGGAGAATACAATCTATTACTATCTGTTATCAGCCATGTCAGGAGAGGAGAGGCCGACTGTAGGACAGAGGAATACAATCTATTACTATCTGTTATCAGCCATGTCAGGAGAGGAGAGGCCGACTGTAGGACAGGAGAATACAATCTATTACTATCTGTTATCAGCCATGTCAGGAGAGGCCGACTGTAGGACTGGGGAATACAATCTATTACTATCTGTTAACAGCCATGTCAGAAGAGGCCGACTGTAGGACAGGGGAATACAATCTATTACTATCTGTTATCAGCCATGTCAGGAGAGGAGAGGCCGACTGTAGGAGAGGGGCATACAATCTATTACTATCTGTTATCAGCCATGTCAGGAGAGGAGAGGCCGACTGTAGGACAGGGGAATACAATCTATTACTATCTGTTATCAGCCACGTCAGCAGAGGAGAGGCCGACTGTAGGACAGGGGAATACAATCTATTACTATCTGTTATCAGCCACGTCAGGAGAGGAGAGGCCGACTGTAGGACAGGGGAATACAATCTATTACTATCTGTTATCAGCCATGTCAGGAGAGGAGAGGCCGACTGTAGGACAGGGGAATACAATCTATTACTATCTGTTATCAGCCATGTCAGGAGAGGAGAGGCCGACTGTAGGACAGGGGAATACAATCTATTACTATCTGTTATCAGCCATGTCAGGAGAGGAGAGGCCGACTGTAGGACAGGGGAATACAATCTATTACTATCTGTTATCAGCCATGTCAGGAGAGGAGAGGCCGACTGTAGGACAGGGGAATACAATCTATTACTATCTGTTATCAGCCATGTCAGGAGAGGCCGACTGTAGGACAGGAGAATACAATCTATTACTATCTGTTATCAGCCATGTCAGCAGAGGCCGACTGTAGGACAGGAGAATACAATCTATTACTATCTGTTATCAGCCATGTCAGGAGGGGAGAGGCCGACTGTAGGACAGGAGAATACAATCTATTACTATCTGTTATCAGCCATGTCAGGAGAGGAGAGGCTGACTGTAGGACAGGAGAATACAATCTATTACTATCTGTTATCAGCCATGTCAGGAGAGGAGAGGCCGACTGTAGGACAGGGGAATACAATCTATTACTATCTGTTATCAGCCATGTCAGGAGAGGCCGACTGTAGGACAGGGGAATACAATCTATTACTATCTGTTATCAGCCATGTCAGGAGAGGCTGACTGTAGGACAGGGGAATACAATCTATTACTATCTGTTATCAGCCATGTCAGGAGAGGAGAGGCCGACTGTAGGACGGGAATACAATCTATTACTATCTGTTATCAGCAATGTCAGGAGAGGAGAGGCCGACTGTAGGACAGGGGAATACAATCTATTACTATCTGTTATCAGCCATGTCAGGAGAGGAGAGGCCGACTGTAGGACAGGGGAATACAATCTATTACTATCTGTTATCAGCCATGTCAGGGGAGGAGAGGCCGACTGTAGGACAAGGGAATACAATCTATTACTATCTGTTATCAGCCATGTCAGGAGAGGAGAGGACGACTGTAGGACAGGGGAATACAATCTATTACTATCTGTTATCAGCCATGTCAGGAGAGGCCGACTGTAGGACAGGGGAATACAATCTATTACTATCTGTTATCAGCCATGTCAGGAGAGGAGAGGCCGACTGTAGGACAGGGGAATACAATCTATTACTATCTGTTATCAGCCATGTCAGGAGAGGAGAGGCCGACTGTAGGACAAAGGAATACAATCTATTACTATCTGTTATCAGCCATGTCAAGAGAGGAGAGGCCGACTGTAGGACAAGGGAATACAATCTATTACTATCTGTTATCAGCCATGTCAGGAGAGGAGAGGCCGACTGTAGGACAGGGGAATACAATCTATTACTATCTGTTATCAGCCATGTCAGGAGAGGCCGACTGTAGGACAGGAGAATACAATCTATTACTATCTGTTATCAGCCATGTCAGGAGAGGCCGACTGTAGGACAGGAGAATACAATCTATTACTATCTGTTATCAGCCATGTCAGGAGAGGAGAGGCCGACTGTAGGACAGAGGAATACAATCTATTACTATCTGTTATCAGCCATGTCAGGAGAGGAGAGGCCGACTGTAGGACAGGAGAATACAATCTATTACTATCTGTTATCAGCCATGTCAGGAGAGGAGAGGCCGACTGTAGGACAGAGGAATACAATCTATTACTATCTGTTATCAGCCATGTCAGGAGAGGCCGACTGTAGGACAGGGGAATACAATCTATTACTATCTGTTATCAGCCATGTCAGGAGAGGCCGACTGTAGGACAGGAGAATACAATCTATTACTATCTGTTATCAGCCATGTCAGCAGAGGCCGACTGTAGGACAGGAGAATACAATCTATTACTATCTGTTATCAGCCATGTCAGGAGGGGAGAGGCCGACTGTAGGACAGGAGAATACAATCTATTACTATCTGTTATCAGCCATGTCAGGAGAGGAGAGGCTGACTGTAGGACAGGAGAATACAATCTATTACTATCTGTTATCAGCCATGTCAGGAGGGGAGAGGCCGACTGTAGGACAGGGGAATACAATCTATTACTATCTGTTATCAGCCATGTCAGGAGGGGAGAGGCCGACTGTAGGACAGGGGAATACAATCTATTACTATCTGTTATCCGCCATGTCAGGAGAGGCCGACTGTAGGACAGGAGAATACAATCTATTACTATCTGTTATCAGCCATGTCACGAGGGGAGAGGCCGACTGTAGGACAGGGGAATACAATCTATTACTATCTGTTATCCGCCATGTCAGGAGAGGCCGACTGTAGGACAGGAGAATACAATCTATTACTATCTGTTATCAGCCATGTCACGAGGGGAGAGGCCGACTGTAGGACAGGGGAATACAATCTATTACTATCTGTTATCCGCCATGTCAGGAGAGGCCGACTGTAGGACAGGAGAATACAATCTATTACTATCTGTTATCGGCCATGTCAGGAGAAGAGAGGCCGACTGTAGGATAGGGGAATACAATCTATTACTATCTGTTATCAGCCATGTCAGGAGGGGAGAGGCCGACTGTAGGACAGGGGAATACAATCTATTACTATCTGTTATCAGCCACGTCAGGAGAGGAGAGGCCGACTGTAGGACAGGGGAATACAATCTATTACTATCTGTTATCAGCCATGTCAGGAGAGGAGAGGCTGACTGTAGGACAGGGGAATACAATCTATTACTATCTGTTATCAGCCATGTCAGGAGAGGAGAGGCCGACTGTAGGACAGGGGAATACAATCTATTACTATCTGTTATCAGCCATGTCAGGAGAGGCCGACTGTAGGACAGGAGAATACAATCTATTACTATCTGTTATCAGCCATGTCAGGAGAGGAGAGGCCGACTGTAGGACAGGGGAATACAATCTATTACTATCTGTTATCAGCCATGTCAGGAGAGGCCGACTGTAGGACAGGAGAATACAATCTATTACTATCTGTTATCAGCCATGTCAGGAGAGGAGAGGCCGACTGTAGGACAGGAGAATACAATCTATTACTATCTGTTATCAGCCATGTCAGGAGAGGAGAGGCCGACTGTAGGACAGGAGAATACAATCTATTACTATCTGTTATCAGCCATGTCAGGAGAGGAGAGGCCGACTGTAGGACAGGAGAATACAATCTATTACTATCTGTTATCAGCCATGTCAGGAGAGGAGAGGCCGACTGTAGGACAGGAGAATACAATCTATTACTATCTGTTATCTGCCATGTCAGGAGAGGAGAGGCCGACTGTAGGACAGGGGAATACAATCTATTACTATCTGTTATCAGCCATGTCAGGAGAGGAGAGGCCGACTGTAGGACAGGGGAATACAATCTATTACTATCTGTTATCAGCCATGTCAGGAGAGGAGAGGCCGACTGTAGGACAGGAGAATACAATCTATTACTATCTGTTATCTGCCATGTCAGGAGAGGAGAGGCCGACTGTAGGACAGGAGAATACAATCTATTACTATCTGTTATCAGCCATGTCAGGAGAGGAGAGGCCGACTGTAGGACAGGGGAATACAATCTATTACTATCTGTTATCAGCCATGTCAGGAGAGGAGAGGCCGACTGTAGGACAGGAGAATACAATCTATTACTATCTGTTATCAGCCATGTCAGGAGAGGAGAGGCCGACTGTAGGACAGGAGAATACAATCTATTACTATCTGTTATCAGCCATGTCAGGAGAGGAGAGGCCGACTGTAGGACAGGGGAATACAATCTATTACTATCTGTTATCAGCCATGTCAGGAGAGGCCGACTGTAGGACAGGAGAATACAATCTATTACTATCTGTTATCAGCCATGTCAGGAGAGGAGAGGCCGACTGTAGGACAGGGGAATACAATCTATTACTATCTGTTATCAGCCATGTCAGGAGAGGAGAGGCCGACTGTAGGACAGGGGAATACAATCTATTACTATCTGTTATCAGCCATGTCAGGAGAGGAGAGCCTTACTGTATATTAACCTTCCTCACTTTGTATCCTCTTTTGCTGGCGCTGCGCCCCTCTATATGTGGCTGATATCGCCCTTGTATAGTCTCTAGACCTAAGAGGCTCTTCTTATATACACTGTATATTATATCCTGGATCATTATGATGAGCTGGGGGTCAGTTGCTGTGGTGAGATCAGTGATATTCGCTGTCGCTTCCTCTGTCCTTCGTGTTTTGTGTCTGGACTCAGGTGTGAAGTTGTGCACTGAAGGATCTCTCATCGGCGGCTGAGGATTAATTACTCGCTGACGTTATCGTGTTAAGTACGCAGCGATTGTTCCTTCGAGTGGCTGTACATGGAGGCTGGACGCACGTTCACCCTTCTGTGAGCATCAACCGCAGAGCCACAACAAAGCCGCGGTCCTGAACACACGTGGGGGCCGGAGGGTTATTAGATCCTGGGCGTTGGTCAAGTGGATCTCTAGAAACCATTGTTATCAGCAGAGAAAACAGCGTGACAAAGGCCACAGCACTGAATGGCGGCTCAACGTGCTGAAGACTGGACGTGGCATTACAATAATGCGCTGATGTTGGGATACACGATGTTGGCTGCATCCAGAAACAACAGTGGTGAATAAAGAAAGGACTTTACTGGATATAAATAGAGAAGACGGATAATGAGACGCTCCAAGTGAAGGAGCCGCAAACAAGCAAACACATTCCGCGCTGCAGATGAGGCCCTGAGAGAGGCGGCAAATACTCCAGGATCACATGTGGTCATGTACAAAACTGGAATCAACTCAGTGATACACAGATACAATGTCACAGTGACATCACAACCATCACACAGATACAATGTCACAGTGACATCACAACTATCACACAGATACAATGTCACAGTGACATCACAACTATCACACAGATACAATGTCACAGTGACATCACAACCATCAAACAGATACAATGTCACAGTGACATCACAACCATCACACAGATACAATATTACAGTGACATCACAACCATCACACAGATACAATGTCACAGTGACATCACAACCATCACACAGATACAATGTCACAGTGACATCACAACCATCACACAGATACAATGTCACAGTGACATCACAACCATCACACAGATACAATGTCCCATTGACATCACAACCATCACACAGATACAATATTACAGTGACATCACAACCATCACACAGATACAATGTTACAGTGACATCACAACCATCACACAGATACAATATTACAGTGACATCACAACCATCACACAGATACAATATCACAGTGACATCACAACCATCACACAGATACAATGTTACAGTGACATCACAACCATCACACAGATACAATGTCACAGTGACATCACAACCATCACACAGATACAATGTCACAGTGACATCACAACCATCACACAGATACAATGTTACAGTGACATCACAACCATCACACAGATACAATATTACAGTGACATCACAACCATCACACAGATACAATGTCACAGTGACATCACAACCATCACACAAATACAATATTGCAATGACATCACAACCATCACACAGATACAATGTTACAGTGACATCACAACCATCACACAGATACAATGTTACAGTGACATCACAACCATCACACAGATACAATGTTACAGTGACATCACAACCATCACACAGATACAATATTACAGTGACATCACAACCATCACACAGATACAATGTCACAGTGACATCACAACCATCACACAAATACAATATTGCAATGACATCACAACCATCACACAGATACAATGTTACTGTGACATCACAACCATCACACAGATACAATGTTACAGTGACATCACAACCATCACACAGATACAATGTTACAGTGACATCACAACCATCACACAGATACAATGTTACAGTGACATCACAACCATCACACAGATACAATATCACAGTGACATCACAACCATCACACAGATACAATGTTACAGTGACATCACAACCATCACACAAATACAATGTTACAGTGACATCACAACCATCACATAGATACAATGTTACAGAGCCATCACAACCATCACACAGATACAATATCACAGTGACATCACAACCATCACACAGATGCAATGTCACAGTGACATCACAACCATCACACAGATACAATGTCACAGTGACATCACAACCATCACACAGATACAATAGCACAGTGACATCACAACCATCACACAGATACAATGTTACAGTGACATCACAACCATCACACAGATACAATGTTACAGTGACATCACAACCATCACACAGATACAATGTCACAGTGACATCACAACCATCACACAGATACAATATCACAGTGACATCACAACCATCACACAGATACAATGTTACAGTGACATCACAACCATCACACAGATACAATATCACAGTGACATCACAACCATCACACAGATACAATGTTACAGTGACATCACAACCATTAGGTCACATGTTTATATGTCATTGTAACATTTACATTTTCCAGATTCTGGGTATTTCCATAGTTTCTAGTTTATGACGCTTATCTCCTGACCTCGGCTCCCTCTTATCTGTGTTGTACAGTTGTCAGTGTTTTCTTCTTGTTGTCAGTGAAGCTCCTCCCACATTTCCATCATTGACGCCCCCTGGACAGGACTTCTGCTCTCTCACTGGAGCCTTGTTCACATTGTGCCGATTCTTATTATTTTATCACTTTAAACAAACAATACCAGAATAACAAACCCCAGCTGCTGCAGAACCTCAACACAGGGAAGACGAGAGCTCAGGCTGGAGCTGGTATTACAGCGGAGGGTTTGTTACTTTGTATCAGTTTGAGGTCTAGTCCTGATGGTTTGTTACAATGTATCATTGTTGTCGGGATACAATTGTAGCAAACCCTCAGCTGATGAGTATTTGATTTTTCCCTGGCAGTGAGTACTGTGGCCCCAGCAGACGTAGGGCCCGGCTCTGACCACAGGTTAATGAGGGAGCAGAGATGGCGACTCCTCAAAGAGCCGAGATAAGAAGTGCTGAGCCCTGGTCTGCGGCTATCAGAGCCCTGCACACCCGGCTATCACCTCACAGACAGGCACCCCCTGCCAGATCACAACCGTCACTGAGGGGTCAGACTGACAGGCACAGGAACACAGTCAGAACAAGCTCATGTGTGCAGGGTTATAGATTGTGGGGTGCAGGGTTATAGATTATGGGGTGCAGGGTTATAGATTGTGGGGTGCAGGGTTATAGATTATGGGGTGCAGGGTTATAGATTGTGGGGTGCAGGGTTATAGATTGTGGGGTGCAGGGTTATAGATTGTGGGGTGCAGGGTTATAGATTGTGGGGTGTAAGGTTATAGATTGTGGGGTGCAGGGTTATAGATTGTGGGGTGCAGGGTTATAGATTATGGGGTGCAGGGTTATAGATTGTGGGGTGCAGGGTTATAGATTGTGGGGTACAGGGTTATAGATTGTGGGGTGCAGGGTTATAGATTGTGGGGTGCAGGGTTATAGATTATGGGGTGCAGGGTTATAGATTGTGGGGTGCAGGGTTATAGATTATGGGGTGCAGGGTTATAGATTGTGGGGTGTAAGGTTATAGATTGTGGGGTGCAGGGTTATAGATTGTGGGGTGCAGGGTTATAGATTATGGGGTGCAGGGTTATAGATTGTGGGGTGCAGGGTTATAGATTGTGGGGTGCAGGGTTATAGATTGTAGGATTCAGGGATATAGATTGTGGGGTACAGGGTTATAGATTGTGGGGTACAGGGTTATAGATTGTGGGGTGCAGGGTTATAGATTGTGGGGTGCAGGGTTATAGATTGTGGGGTGCAGGGTTATAGATTGTGGGGTGCAAGGTTATAGATTGTGGGGTGCAGGGTTATAGATTGTGGGGTGCAGGGTTATAGATTGTGGGGTGCAGGGTTATAGATTGTGGGGTGCAGGGTTATAGATTGTAGGATTCAGGGTTATAGATTGTGGGGTGCAGGGTTATAGATTGTGGGGTGCAGGGTTATAGATTATGGGGTGCAGGGTTATAGATTGTGGGGTGCAGGGTTATAGATTGTGGGGTGTAGGGTTATAGATTGTGGGGTGCAGGGTTATAGATTGTGGGGTGCAGGGTTATAGATTATGGGGTGCAGGGTTATAGATTGTGGGGTGCAGGGTTATAGATTGTGGGGTGTAGGGTTATAGATTGTGGGGTGCAGGGTTATAGATTGTGGGGTGCAGGGTTATAGATTATGGGGTGCAGGGTTATAGATTGTGGGGTGTAAGGTTATAGATTGTGGGGTGCAGGGTTATAGATTGTGGGGTACAGGGTTATAGATTGTGGGGTACAGGGTTATAGATTGTGGGGTGCAGGGTTATAGATTATGGGGTGCAGGGTTATAGATTGTGGGGTGCAGGGTTATAGATTGTGGGGTGCAGGGTTATAGATTATGGGGTGCAGGGTTATAGATTGTGGGGTGTAAGGTTATAGATTGTGGGGTGCAGGGTTATAGATTGTGGGGTACAGGGTTATAGATTGTGGGGTACAGGGTTATAGATTGTGGGGTGCAGGGTTATAGATTGTGGGGTGCAGGATTATAGATTATGGGGTGCAGGGTTATAGATTGTGGGGTGCAGGGTTATAGATTGTAGGATTCAGGGTTATAGATTGTGGGGTGCAGGGTTATAGATTGTGGGGTGCAGGGTTATAGATTGTGGGGTACAGGGTTATAGATTGTAGGGTGCAGGGTTATAGATTGTGGGGTGCAGGGTTATAGATTGTGGGGTGCAGGGTTATAGATTGTGGGGTGCAGGGATATAGATTGTAGGGTGCAGGATTATAGATTGTGGGGTGCAAGGTTATAGATTGTGGGGTGCAGGGTTATAGATTGTAGGGTGCAGGGTTATAGATTGTGGGGTGCAGGGTTATAGATTGTAGGGTGCAGGGTTATAGATTGTGGGGTGCAAGGTTATAGATTGTGGGGTGCAGGGTTATAGATTGTGGGGGCAGGGTTATAGATTGTGGGGTGCAGGGTTATAGATTGTAGGATGCAGGGTTATAGATTGTGGGGTGCAGGGTTATAGATTGTGGGGTGCAGGGTTATAGATTGTGGGGTACAGGTTTATAGATTGTGGGGTGCAGGATTATAGATTGTGGGGTGCAGGGTTATAGATTGTGGGGTGCAGGGTTATAGATTGTAGGATTCAGGGTTATAGATTGTGGGGTGCAGGGTTATAGATTGTGGGGTGCAGGGTTATAGATTGTGGGGTACTGGGTTATAGATTGTGTGGTGTAGGGTTATAGATTGTGGGGTGCAGGGTTATAGATTATGGGGTGCAGGGTTATAGATTGTAGGGTGCAGGGTTATAGATTGTGGGGTGCAGGGTTATAGATTGTGGGGTGCAGGGTTACAGATTGTGGGGTGCAGGGTTATAGATTATGGGGTGCAGGGTTATAGATTGTGGGGTGCAGGATTATAGATTGTGGGGTGCAGGGTTATAGATTGTGGGGTGCAGGGTTATAGATTGTTGGGTGCAGGGTTATAGATTGTGGGGTGCAGGGTTATAGATTGTGGGGTACAGGGTTATAGATTGTGGGGTGAAGGATTATAGATTGTAGGATGCAGGGTTATAGATTGTAGGGTGCAGGGTTATAGATTGTAGGGTGCAGGGTTATAGATTGTGGGGTGCAGGGTTATAGATTATGGGGTGCAGGGTTATAGATTGTGGGGTGTAAGGTTATAGATTGTGGGGTGCAGGGTTATAGATTGTGGGGTGCAGGGTTATAGATTATGGGGTACAGGGTTATAGATTGTGGGGTGCAGGATTATAGATTGTGGGGTGCAGGGTTATAGATTGTAGGATTCAGGGTTATAGATTGTGGGGTGCAGGGTTATAGATTGTGGGGTGCAGGGTTATAGATTGTGGGGTACAGGGTTATAGATTGTAGGGTGCAGGGTTATAGATTGTAGGGTGCAGGGTTATAGATTGTGGGGTGCAGGGTTATAGATTGTGGGGTGCAGGATTATAGATTGTGGGGTGCAGGGTTATAGATTGTAGGGTGCAGGGTTATAGATTGTGGGGTGCAGGGTTATAGATTGTGGGGTGCAGGGTTATAGATTGTGGGGTACAGGGTTATAGATTGTGGGGTGCAGGGTTATAGATTGTGGGGTGTAGGGTTATAGATTGTAGGATTCAGGGTTATAGATTGTGGGGTGCAGGGTTATAGATTGTGGGGTACAGGGTAATAGATTGTAGGGTGCAGGGTTATAGATTGTGGGGTGCAGGGTTATAGATTGTGGGGTGCAGGGTTATAGATTGTAGGGTGCAGGGTTATAGATTGTGTGGTGTAGGGTTATAGATTGTGGGGTGCAGGGTTATAGATTATGGGGTGCAGGGTTATAGATTGTAGGGTGCAGGGTTATAGATTGTAGGGTGCAGGGTTATAGATTGTGGGGTGCAGGGTTATAGATTGTGGGGTGCAGGGTTATAGATTGTAGGGTGCAGGGTTATAGATTGTAGGGTGCAGGGTTATAGATTGTAGGGTGCAGGGTTATAGATTATGGGGTGCAGGGTTATAGATTGTGGGGTGCAGGGTTATAGATTGTAGGGTGCAGGGTTATAGATTGTGGGGTGCAGGGTTATAGATTGTGGGGTGCAGGGTTATAGATTGTAGGGTGCAGGGTTATAGATTGTAGGGTGCAGGGTTATAGATTGTGGGGTGCAGGGTTATAGATTGTGGGGTGCAGGGTTATAGATTGTAGGGTGCAGGGTTATAGATTGTGGGGTGCAGGGTTACAGATTGTGGGGTGCAGGGTTATAGATTATGGGGTGCAGGGTTATAGATTGTGGGGTGCAGGATTATAGATTGTGGGGTGCAGGGTTATAGATTGTGGGGTGCAGGGTTATAGATTGTTGGGTGCAGGGTTATAGATTGTGGGGTGCAGGGTTATAGATTGTGGGGTACAGGGTTATAGATTGTGGGGTGAAGGATTATAGATTGTAGGATGCAGGGTTATAGATTGTAGGGTGCAGGGTTATAGATTGTGGGGTGCAGGGTTATAGATTGTGGGGTGCAGGGTTATAGATTATGGGGTGCAGGGTTATAGATTGTGGGGTGTAAGGTTATAGATTGTGGGGTGCAGGGTTATAGATTGTGGGGTGCAGGGTTATAGATTATGGGGTACAGGGTTATAGATTGTGGGGTGCAGGATTATAGATTGTGGGGTGCAGGGTTATAGATTGTAGGATTCAGGGTTATAGATTGTGGGGTGCAGGGTTATAGATTGTGGGGTGCAGGGTTATAGATTGTGGGGTACAGGGTTATAGATTGTAGGGTGCAGGGTTATAGATTGTAGGGTGCAGGGTTATAGATTGTGGGGTGCAGGGTTATAGATTGTGGGGTGCAGGGTTATAGATTGTGGGGTGCAGGATTATAGATTGTGGGGTGCAGGGTTATAGATTGTAGGGTGCAGGGTTATAGATTGTGGGGTGCAGGGTTATAGATTGTGGGGTGCAGGGTTATAGATTGTGGGGTACAGGGTTATAGATTGTGGGGTGCAGGGTTATAGATTGTGGGGTGCAGGGTTATAGATTGTGGGGTGTAGGGTTATAGATTGTAGGATTCAGGGTTATAGATTGTGGGGTGCAGGGTTATAGATTGTGGGGTACAGGGTAATAGATTGTAGGGTGCAGGGTTATAGATTGTGGGGTGCAGGGTTATAGATTGTGGGGTGCAGGGTTATAGATTGTAGGGTGCAGGGTTATAGATTGTGTGGTGTAGGGTTATAGATTGTGGGGTGCAGGGTTATAGATTATGGGGTGCAGGGTTATAGATTGTAGGGTGCAGGGTTATAGATTGTAGGGTGCAGGGTTATAGATTGTGGGGTGCAGGGTTATAGATTGTGGGGTGCAGGGTTATAGATTGTAGGGTGCAGGGTTATAGATTGTAGGGTGCAGGGTTATAGATTGTAGGGTGCAGGGTTATAGATTGTAGGGTGCAGGGTTATAGATTATGGGGTGCAGGGTTATAGATTGTGGGGTGCAGGGTTATAGATTGTAGGGTGCAGGGTTATAGATTGTGGGGTGCAGGGTTATAGATTGTGGGGTGCAGGGTTATAGATTGTAGGGTGCAGGGTTATAGATTGTAGGGTGCAGGGTTATAGATTGTGGGGTGCAGGGTTATAGATTGTAGGGTGCAGGGTTATAGATTGTAGGGTGCAGGGTTATAGATTGTAGGGTGCAGGGTTATAGATTGTAGGGTGCAGGGTTATAGATTGTGGGGTGCAGGGTTATAGATTGTAGGATTCAGGGTTATAGATTGTGGGGTGCAGGGTTATAGATTGTTGGGTGCAGGGTTATAGATTGTTGGGTGCAGGGTTATAGATTGTGGGGTGCAAGGTTATAGATTGTGGGGTGCAGGGTTATAGATTGTGGGGTGCAGGGTTATAGATTGTTGGGTGCAGGGTTATAGATTGTGGGGTGCAAGGTTATAGATTGTGGGGTGCAGGGTTATAGATTGTGGGGTGCAGGGTTATAGATTGTAGGGTGCAGGGTTATAGATTGTGGGGTGCAGGGTTATAGATTGTGGGGTACAGGGTTATAGATTGTGGGGTGCAAGGTTATAGATTGTGGGGTGCAGGGTTATAGATTGTGGGGTGCAGGGTTATAGATTGTTGGGTGCAGGGTTATAGATTGTGGGGTGCAGGGTTATAGATTGTGGGGTGCAGGGTTATAGATTGTAGGGTGCAGGGTTATAGATTGTGGGGTGCAGGGTTATAGATTGTGGGGTGCAGGGTTATAGATTGTAGGGTGCAGGGTTATAGATTGTGGGGTGCAGGGTTATAGATTGTGGGGTGCAGGGTTATAGATTGTAGGGTGCAGGGTTATAGATTGTGGGGTGCAGGGTTATAGATTGTGGGGTGCAGGGTTATAGATTGTAGGGTGCAGGGTTATAGATTGTTGGGTGCAGGGTTATAGATTGTTGGGTGCAGGGTTATAGATTGTGGGGTGCAAGGTTATAGATTGTGGGGTGCAGGGTTATAGATTATGGGGTGCAGGGTTATAGATTGTGGGGTGCAGGGTTATAGATTGTGGGGTGCAAGGTTATAGATTGTGGGGTGCAGGGTTATAGATTGTGGGGTGCAGGGTTATAGATTGTGGGGTACAGGGTTATAGATTGTAGGGTGCAGGGTTATAGATTGTGGGGTGCAGGGTTATAGATTGTGGGGTGCAGGGTTATAGATTGTGGGGTGTAAGGTTATAGATTGTGGGGTGCAGGGTTATAGATTGTTGGGTGCAGGGTTATAGATTGTGGGGTGCAAGGTTATAGATTGTGGGGTGCAGGGTTATAGATTGTGGGGTACAGGGTTATAGATTGTAGGGGACAGGGTTATAGATTGTGGGGTGCAGGGTTATAGATTGTGGGGTGCAAGGTTATAGATTGTGGGGTGTAAGGTTATAGATTGTGGGGTGCAGGGTTATAGATTGTAGGGTGCAGGGTTATAGATTGTGGGGTGCAGGGTTATAGATTGTGGGGTGCAAGGTTATAGATTGTGGGGTGCAGGGTTATAGATTGTGGGGTGCAGGGTTATAGATTGTTGGGTGCAGGGTTATAGATTGTGGGGTGCAAGGTTATAGATTGTGGGGTGCAGGGTTATAGATTGTGGGGTGCAGGGTTATAGATTGTAGGGTGCAGGGTTATAGATTGTTGGGTGCAGGGTTATAGATTGTTGGGTGCAGGGTTATAGATTGTGGGGTGCAGGGTTATAGATTGTAGGGTGCAGGGTTATAGATTGTGGGGTGCAGGGTTATAGATTGTGGGGTGCAGGGTTATAGATTGTAGGGTGCAGGGTTATAGATTGTTGGGTGCAGGGTTATAGATTGTTGGGTGCAGGGTTATAGATTGTGGGGTGCAAGGTTATAGATTGTGGGGTGCAGGGTTATAGATTATGGGGTGCAGGGTTATAGATTGTGGGGTGCAGGGTTATAGATTGTGGGGTGCAAGGTTATAGATTGTGGGGTGCAGGGTTATAGATTGTGGGGTGCAGGGTTATAGATTGTAGGGTGCAGGGTTATAGATTGTGGGGTGCAGGGTTATAGATTGTAGGGTGCAGGGTTATAGATTGTGGGGTGCAGGGTTATAGATTGTGGGGTGCAGGGTTATAGATTGTGGGGTGTAAGGTTATAGATTGTGGGGTGCAGGGTTATAGATTGTTGGGTGCAGGGTTATAGATTGTGGGGTGCAAGGTTATAGATTGTGGGGTGCAGGGTTATAGATTGTGGGGTACAGGGTTATAGATTGTGGGGTGCAGGGTTATAGATTGTGGGGTGCAGGGTTATAGATTATGGGGTGCAGGGTTATAGATTGTGGGGTACAGGGTTATAGATTGTGGGGTGCAGGGTTATAGATTGTGGGGTGCAGGGTTATAGATTGTGGGGTGCAAGGTTATAGATTGTGGGGTGCAGGGTTATAGATTGTAGGGTGCAGGGTTATAGATTGTGGGGTGCAGGGTTATAGATTGTGGGGTGCAGGGTTAACTTAGAATTGCACAATTATTATGGTCACTGCCCTTGAAAACATACAATCTAGGATACAGAACAGATTTTTAGCAACTCCCATCATGACTTGGCCGCTGCTCTATGGGGGGGGGGGATGGGTCATCATGTAGCCAGTTATTAATTACTTATCCTCATTTATTAACTGTGATCCTGACTACAACCCTCAGCAGGCTCCGGATAAACCTCATCATCCTCCATTATCAGCCATTAAGTGACAGAATCAGATTCAATATTCTCAGGGAAACCAAGAACAATAGGAAACAGCTGGAGGTTTGTTACAATGTGTCAGTCTAGAGAATCCTCTGAGATTCACACCCAAGATTTGTGACCTATTTCCACCCATACAGCTGAGGGATGGTTACAGTCTAGACATGGCAGCAGAGGATTGTCCCTCCAGTCCTGATGGTTTGTTACAGTGTTTCACTCAGTCTGTTGATCTTCTAGACTGGATACAATTGTAACACTGAGAAGTTTCTGTTTGGTGCAGATGTCTCAGAATATTCTGTGTCTCTGACAACCAGCAGAGATGCAGCACATGGCGAAGGGACACGCAGTCTATCAGGCTGTTACAGATCTTCTATGATGACACTTAATCCACATGGAACCCCAAAGCTCCCTCTGCCTCATGAAATTCACCCCTTTTCTAAACAGCACAAGGTAGCTAGGGGCCCCATTACAAATTATGCATTGGGGCCCAGGAGCTTTAGGTTACTTCTCTGTGTCTGATCTATAGAGATACAGCTCTGGCTTTTATGTTGCACTGCTGCAGATACACTGGAGCAAACCCTCAGCTCTCAGCCTTGTATAATACTGAGCTTCGCATATTCCGCTGCCACTGCTGGTGATGGCCGAGTCTCTTCTGTACTTCATAGTAATAAACTGAATGGGGCTGTAAATACCAAAACCCCTCATCAATCCTAAGAGAGCGACCCCAGGAGCCCGAGGCCGCAGGTAATGAGGAGGCAGTGCCCCCATATAAGGCTGAAGTGAGCGACTAATGGCATCGAGATGAGGGGCAAAATTCCACAAGATGTCCCTGCAAGGCTGATTTAATCAGTAATAAAACACCATTCACACTGTATTTTGTTTTGCTTACTTAAATATGGCCGTCATATTCCACAGGAAATATTCAGATATTTCCAAACTGTCCCATCTAGAGCTGAAAATCTATACCCCGCTTATACCCCGCTTATACTCCTCTTATACCCCTCTTATACTCCTATTATACCCCTCTTATACTCCTCTTATACTCCTCTTATACTCCTCTTATACTCCTCTTATACTTCCCTTATACTCCTCTTATACTTCCCTTATACTCCTCTTATACTCCTCTTATACTCCTCTTATACTTCCCTTATACTCCTCTTATACTTCCCTTATACTCCTCTTATACTCCTCTTATACTTCCCTTATACTCCTCTTATACTCCTCTTATACTTCTCTTATACTCCTCTTATACTCCTCTTATACTCCTCTTATACTCCTCTTATACTTCCCTTATACTCCTCTTATACTTCCCTTATACTCCTCTTATACTTCTCTTATACTCCCCTTATACTCCCCTTATACTCCTCTTATACTCCTCTTATACTTCCCTTATACTCCTCTTATACTTCTCTTATACTCCTCTTATACTCCTCTTATACTCCTCTTATACTTCCCTTATACTCCTCTTATACTTCTCTTATACTCCTCTTATACTTCTCTTATACTCCTCTTATACCCCTCTTATACTCCTCTTATACTTCTCTTATACTCCCCTTATACTCCTCTTATACTTCCCTTATACTCCTCTTATACTCCTCTTATACCCCTCTTATACTCCCCTTATACTCCTCTTATACTTCCCTTATACTCCTCTTATACTCCTCTTATACCCCTCTTATACTCCACTTATACTCCTCTTATACTCCTCTTATACTTCCCTTATACTCCTCTTATACTCCACTTATACTCCTCTTATACTTCTCTTATACTTCCCTTATACTCCTCTTATACTCCTCTTATACTCCTCTTATACTCCTTTTACACTCCTCTTATACTTCTCTTATACTTCTCTTATACTCCTCTTACACTCCTCTTATATTCCGCTTATACTCCTTTTATACTTCTCTTATTCTCCTCTTATACTCCTCTTATACTCCTCTTATACTCCTCCTATACTCCTTTTATACTCCTCCTATACTCCTTTTATACTCCTCTTATACTCCTCCTATACTCCTTTTATACTCCTCTTATACAGCTCTTATACTTCACTTATACTCCCCTTATACTCCTCTTATAATCCTCTCTTATACTCCTCTTATACATCTCTTATACTCCACTTTTACTCCTCTTATACTTCTCTTATTCTCCTCTTATACTTCTCTTATTCTCCTCTTATACTCCTCTTATACTCCTATTATACTTCCCTTATACTCCTCTTATACCCCTCTTATACTTCCCTTATACTCCCCTTATACTCCCCTTATACTCCTCTTATACTCCTCTTATACTCCTCTTATACTTCTCTTATACTCCTCTTATACTCCTCTTATACTTCTCTTATACTCCTCTTATACTCCTCTTATACTCCTCTTATACTTCCCTTATACTCCTCTTATACTCCTCTTATACTTCTCTTATACTCCTCTTATACTTCTCTTATACTTCTCTTATACTCCTCTTATACTTCTCTTATACTTCCCTTATACTCCGCTTATATTCCTCTTATACTCCTCTTATACTTCTCTTATACTCCCCTTATACTTCTCTTATACTCCTCTTATACTCCTATTATACTTCTCTTATACTCCTCTTAAATTCCGCTTATACTCCTCTTATACTTCTCTTATACTTCTCTTATACATCTCTTATTCTTCTCTTATACTGCGATTATACTTCTCTTATACTCCACTTATACTCCACTTATACTCCTCGTATACTCCTCTTATACTTCTCTTATACTCCCCTTATACTCCTCTTATACTCCTCTTATACTTCTCTTATACTCCCCTTATTCTCCTCTTATACGCCTCTTATACTTCTCTTATACTCCCCTTATACGCCTCTTATACTTCTCTAATACTTCTCTTATACTCCCCTTATTCTCCTCTTATACATCTCTTATACTTCCCTTATACTCCTCTTATACTTCTCTTATACTTCCCTTATACTCCCCTTATACATCTCTTATACTTCTCTTTTACTCCTCTTATACTTCTCTTATACTTCCCTTATACTCCCCTTATACATCTCTTATACTTCTCTTTTACTCCCCTTATACTCACCTTATACGCCTCTTATACTTCCCTTTTACTCCTCTTATACTCCTCTTATACTTCTCTTATACTCCTCTTATACTTCTCTTTTACTCCCCTTATACTCACCTTATACGCCTCTTATACTTCCCTTATACTCCTCTTATACTTCTCTTATACTTCCCTTATACTCCCCTCTTATACTCCCCCTATACTCCTTTTATACTCCTCTTATAGTTCTCTTATACTTCCCTTATACTCCCTTTATACTCACCTTCTACTCCTCTTATACTCCTCTTATACTTCTCTAATACTTATCTTATACTCCCCTTATACTCCTCTTATACATCTCTTATACTCCTTATACTCCCCTTATACTCCTCTTATACTCCTCTTATACTCCTCTTATACTCCCCTTATACTCCCCTTATACTCCTCTTATACTTCTCTTATACTCCCCTTATACTCCTCTTATACTCCTCTTATACTCCTCTTATACTCCCCTTATACTCCTCTTATACTCCTCTTATACTTCTCTTATACTCCTCTTATACTTCTCTTCTACTACTCTTATACTCCTCTTATACTCCTCTTATCCATCTCTTATACTCCTCTTATACTCCTCTTATACTTCTCTTATACTCCTCTTATACTTCTCTTCTACTACTCTTATACTCCTCTTATACTCCTCTTATCCATCTCTTATACTTCTCTTATACTTCTCTTACACTTCTCTTATTCTCCTCTTATACTCCTCTTATACTTCTCTTATACTCCTCTTTTACTCCTCTTCTACTTATCTTATACTCCTCTTCTACTTCTCTCATACTTCTCTTCTACTTCTGTTCTACTCCTCTTCTAGTCCTCTTATACTTTTCTTATACCCCTCTTATACTCCTCTTATACTCCTCTTATACATCTCTTATACTCCTCTTCTACTCCTCTTATACTTTTCTTATATATCTCTTATACTCCTCTTATACTCTTCTTCTACTCCTCTTCTACTCCTCTCATCCTCCTCTTATACTCCTCTTATTCTTCTCTTCTACTCCTCTTCTACTCCTCTTATACTCCTCTTATACATCTCTTCTACTCCTCTTATCCTCCTCTCATCCTCCTCTCATCCTCCTCTCATCCTCCTCTTCTACTCCTCTTATACTCCTCTTATACTCCTCTTATACTCCTCTTCTACTCCCCTTATACTCCTCTTATACTCCCCTTATACTCCTCTTATACTCCTCTTATACTCCTCTTATACTCCTCTTATACTCCCCTTATACTCCCCTTATACTCCTCTTATACTCCTCTTATACTCCTCTTATACTCCCCTTATACTCCTCTTCTACTTCTCTTATACTCCTCTTATACTCCCCTTATACTCCTCTTATACTTCTCTTATACTTCTCTTATACTCCTCTTATCCTCCTCTCATCCTCCTCTCATCCTCCTCTTATACTCCTCTTATACTCCCCTTATACTCCCCTTATACTCCTCTTATACTCCCCTTATACTCCTCTTCTACTTCTCTTATACTCCCCTTATACTCCTCTTCTACTTCTCTTCTACTCCTCTTCTACTCCTCTTCTACTCCTCTTATACTCCTCTTATACATTATCTTTTCAGCACATTCTACATCTCTACAGGTTTGGCTTTGAAGCTGAGACTCATTAGGGTTAATAATGGTGAGGGTCTTCCTCCTAGCAGGTGGTGGGATTTGCTTCTATCAGGCCATAGTGTCACCTGGTAAAACTTCTCTGACCTGAAACCTGGTCCTGAATGACAATAAACATCAGCAAACCTGTTTAGGCAATAGCACCCCCTTTAATGTGTTGATGATGGGGAGAGACAGAGCTCTGAGCCCCTCGGCCATGAGTGTCACAGCCCCTGACCTTCCTGGTGACCCCCATATAACTCATGGCTGTAGACCCCAGAGACGTCTCAGTGGGGGCTTCATGTCAGAGGGACCCTGCTCAGCCATCCAGTGGGATTGTCAGCTCTGGGCCCGGCTGCTCCTCTCCTGCCCCCTATTTCATTACTACTACTCCCCCCATCATCCTCATCATTGTGCCTTCCTGCCTTGTCCTCGCTCAGGATTCCTCCTCATCCTCCTCAACTTTCATTCCCTGTATTGAAGCAGCAGAACTTCTGGGCTGGTTGAATTTCCCCCTGGGGGTGACTCTGTGCCCCAGTTGGCCCTGCTCTAGACTCATGTACGTGCGGATACATCACTGCGGCCTCTTGGGATGACTGTATGGAAGGCGATCTGTCTTCAATGGAGGAACGTCAGTCCTTGGGACATCTTCAGTGTATGATGTGGAATCTGGGACAGCCGCCTGGGGGGAGGGGTAGTATAGGATTGCCGCCTTTGTGCAGGTGACTCTTATACAGGGCCTGGATTTCTAATCTTCAAGAGATTTTCTAATTTTCCATGAATGCCGCTCAATTTTTGTGCAGTGAAAGTTTCTGGATTTTTGAAATCTTCTCCATTTTTGGAATCTCTGTGGCTGTGACATGAACCCAAATACTAATAACCATCTGATCTGAACCATCAGCAGCAGGTGACAAATCTCATGTATGTCCCCGTCACTGATACATCATAAGAAAGAAGCCAGCGATTAATCCAGGCAATGAGGAATTCAGCAGATACTGGGGAAGGGGCTCCTGGCAGAAATCTCAGTGCAGGAGGGGCTCATACTGTTCAACCCATAGAAAGGCCCATATTAATCCTTGACTCCAGATATTGTCCAGGGCTAGACAGGTGGGTGTAGGAGGAGTTGTGGAAGGCTTATCACCTCCAGGGCTGCTGCAGGTCCATCACTTCCAGGGCTGCTCCAGATCCATCACCTCCAGGGCTGCTCCAGATCCATCACCTCCAGGGCTGCTCCAGATCAATCACCTCGGGGACTGCTGCAGGTCCATCACCTCCAGGGCTGCTCCAGATCCATCACCTCCAAGGCTGCTCCAGATCCATCACCTCCAGGGCTGCTGCAGGTCCATCACCTCCAGGGCTGCTGCAGGTCCATCACCTCCAGGGCTGCTCCAGATCCATCACCTCCAGGGCTGCTCCAGATCCATCACCTCCAGGGCTGCTGCAGGTCCATCACTTCCAGGGCTGCTCCAGATCCATCACCTCCAGGGCTGCTCCAGATCCATCACCTCCAGGGCTGCTGCAGGTCCATCACCTCCAGGGCTGCTCCAGATCCATCACCTCCAGGGCTGCTGCAGGTCCATCACCTCCAGGGCTGCTCCAGATCCATCACCTCCAGGGCTGCTCCAGATCCATCACCTCCAGGGCTGCTGCAGGTCCATCACCTCCAGGGCTGCTCCAGATCCATCACCTCCAGGGCTGCTCCAGATCCATCACCTCCAGGGCTGCTGCAGGTCCATCACTTCCTGGGCTGCTCCAGATCAATCACCTCCAGGGCTGCTCCAGATCCATCATCTCCAGGGCTGCTCCAGATCAATCACCTCGGGGACTGCTGCAGGTCCATCACCTCCAGGGCTGCTCCAGATCCATCACCTCCAGGGCTGCTGCAGATCCATCACCTCCAGGGCTGCTCCAGATCCATCACCTCCAGGGCTGCTCCAGATCCATCACCTCCAGGGCTGCTCCAGATCCATCACCTCCAGGACTGCTGCAGATCCATGAACTCCAGGACTGCTGCAGGTCCATCACCTCCAGGGCTGCTCCAGATCCATCACCTCCAGGGCTGCTCCAGCTCCATCACCTCTGGGACTACTGCAGGTCCATCACCTCCAGGGCTGCTCCATATCCATCACCTCCGGGACTGCTGCAGATCCATCATCTCCAGGGCTGCTGTAGGTCCATCACCTCCAGGACTGCTGCAGGTCCATCACCTCCAGGGCTGCTCCAGATCCATCACCTCCAGGACTGCTGCAGGTCCATCACCTCCAGAGCTGCTCCAGATCCATCACCTCCAGGACTGCTGCAGATCCATGAACTCCAGGGCTGCTGCAGGTCCATCAACTCCAGGGCTGCTGCAGGTCCATCACCCCCAGAGCTGCTGCAGGTCCATCACCCCCAGGGCTGCTGCAGGTCCATCACTTCCAGGGCTGCTGCAGGTCCATCATCTCCAGAGCTGCTGCAGGTCCATCACCTCCAGGGCTGCTGCAGGTCCATCACCTCCAGGGCTGCTGCAGGTCCATCACCCCCAGGGCTGCTGCAGGTCCATCACCTCCAGAGCTGCTGCAGGTCCATCATCTCCAGAGCTGCTGCAGGTCCATCACTTCCAGGGCTGCTGCAGGTCCATCACCTCCAGGGCTGCTGCAGGTCCATCACCTCCAGGGCTGCTGCAGGTCCATAACTTCCAGGGCTGCTGCAGGTCCATCACTTCCAGGGCTGCTGCAGGTCCATCACCTCCAGGGCTGCTGCAGGTCCATAACTTCCAGGGCTGCTGCAGGTCCATCACTTCCAGGGCTGCTGCAGGTCCATCACTTCCAGGGCTGCTGCAGGTCCATCACCTCCAGGGCTGCTGCAGGTCCATCACCTTTAGGACTGTCCCCCTCCTGTTACTTGAAGAGGATGAATTCAGGCGCGGCTTTGTATTTGAGTATGTTCACATTAGTGGGTCTGAAATGAATTAGATGACCCCCCCCCCCCCATTGGCCCTGCAATAGCTGCAGGGCCACCTCTATGGTATACATATCCTACATGAAGATCCCAGTAATTGCTTCCATTGAGTCCTGGCTGATTCCCTGCTCCAAGTCTCAATGATTTTCCAAGTTAGTTGAAAGGTCTTTAATTGACTCCTGAGCATTAATTAGAGGAGCAGAAGATTAACTAATGAATCAGCTCAGCTGGGATAAGACGGCTTTACTGTGGAAGGATTAGAAGGCTCCGATCGTACACCGAGACGTCTCCCATTAGGATGTGATGAAGTCAGAGAACCATGGCACACATGTAACCCCTCCCCCATCACATGGGACGAAAGCTCTGACGTCACACACAGCAAAATGGCGCAAATTGTAGTGAACATCACTGGAAGTCTCTGCATTGGAGAATATTCACACACTGCAGATTTATTGCAGAAGTTTCATGGACTGAAAATCAGCTGCGGTCATAAGGAAGAGTCTGCAGCAGGTGCAGGGATGTCTGCGGAAAACTGCGCCACAAATCTGCTGAGTGTGAACTAAACATTCAGATAGAAAGAAAAGACGTTTCTGAGTCTGAACCTCGTCTTAGATCCACTTTGATTCCAGGACTGCGGAGACGACTTCATAGATGTAACAGTCTCTGGTTTATGATCGTGTTCACACTGTGACGTGATGTAGCATTCAATGCAGAATTGTGGATGTGAAAGAAGAAATCAAGAAATGTAAGATGTATACAAAGTATCAAAAACGTATCCAATGTATCAATATTGTATATAGAAAATGTATCCAATGTAACAATATTATATAAATGTATCCAATGTATCAATATTATGTAAATGTATCCAATGTATCAATATTATATAAATATAACCAATGTATCAATATTATATATAGAAAATGTATCCAATGTATCAATATTATATAAATGTATCCAATGTATCGATATTATATAAATGTATCCAATGTATCGATATTATATAAATGTATCCAATGTATCGATATTATATAAATGTATCCAATGTATCGATATTATATAAATGTATCCAATGTATCGATATTATATAAATGTATCCAATGTATCAATGTTATATAAATGTATCCAATGTAACAATATTATATAAATGTATCCAATGTAACAATATTATATAAATATAACCAATGTATCAATATTATATATAGAAAATGTATCCAATGTATCGATATTGTATAAATGTATCCAATGTATCGATATTATATAAATGTATCCAATGTATCGATATTATATAAATGTATCCAATGTATCGATATTGTATAAATGTATCCAATGTATCGATATTGTATAAATGTATCCAATGTATCAATATTATATAAATGTATCCAATGTATCAATATTATATAAATGTATCCAATGTATCGATATTATATAAATGTATCCAATGTATCGATATTATATAAATGTATCCAATGTATCGATATTATATAAATGTATCCAATGTATCAATGTTATATAAATGTATCCAATGTAACAATATTATATAAATGTATCCAATGTAACAATATTATATAAATATAACCAATGTATCAATATTATATATAGAAAATGTATCCAATGTATCGATATTATATAAATGTATCCAATGTATCGATATTGTATAAATGTATCCAATGTATCAATATTATATAAATGTATCCAATGTATCAATATTATATATAGAAAATGTATCCAATGTAACAATATTATATAAATGTATCCAATGTAACAATATTATATAAATATAACCAATGTATCAATATTATATATAGAAAATGTATCCAATGTATCAATATTATATAAATGTATCCAATGTATCGATATTGTATAAATGTATCCAATGTATCAATATTATATAAATGTATCCAATGTATCAATATTATATAAATGTATCCAATGTATCGATATTATATAAATGTATCCAATGTATCAATGTTATATAAATGTATCCAATGTAACAATATTATATAAATGTATCCAATGTATCAATATTATATAAATGTATCCAATATATCAATATTATATATAGAAAATGTATCCAATGTATCAATATTATATAAATGTATCCAATGTATCAATATTATATAAATGTATCCAATGTATCAATATTATATATAGAAAATGTATCCAATGTAACAATATTATATAAATATAACCAATGTATCAATATTATATATAGAAAATGTATCCAATGTAACAATATTATATAAATGTATCCAATGTATCGATATTATATAAATGTATCCAATGTATTGATATTATATAAATGTATCCAATGTATCGATATTATATAAATGTATCCAATGTATCAATATTATATAAATGTATCCAATGTATCAATATTATATATAGAAAATGTATCCAATGTATCGATATTATATAAATGTATCCAATGTATCGATATTATATCAATGTATCCAATGTATCAATATTATATAAATGTATCCAATGTATCGATATTATATCAATGTATCCAATGTATCGATATTATATAAATGTATCCAATGTATCGATATTATATCAATGTATCCAATGTATCAATATTATATAAATGTATCCAATGTATCGATATTATATCAATGTATCCAATGTATCGATATTACACATAGAGGAATGTATTCTTATATCCATATCACCCCGCCAGGCGTCCTCTGTGTCCCCCGCACTGACAGACATTTTGGGGATCACTCCTGTAGGTGCTGCACAATTCTCTCCATTTTATGGCGGTTTTTCTCAATATGGCGGCCATAGTTTTTACTTTTCCATTTCAAGACACTTTGACCATAGAAGTGAACGGAGAGAAAACCTTTCCACATCTCGAGACGTTTCTCCTCCGTTCTCCCATTTCCTTGTTCTCTGCTCAGGTAAGTAGTGAAAGCTGCAGAAAGGAATCAGCAATGGAGGAAACCACAGACTGGACGTGATCTCCTAAACCCCGAACATCCAGCTAAGGGGGATGTGTAATGTGCACAAGACCCAACCATCTGCTCTGTACCTGACACAGGGTTGTCTACGCTGATACATTGTAACAAACCCTCAGCTGTGAAGACATAGGACAACTACACAGAGGAGAGCAAGGACAGGAAACAGAGCTGAAGAAGTGGAAGACATTGAGCAGTACCACTTCTCCTGTCCTGTATATAAGGACAGTGCACAGTACCACTTCTCTACTCCTGTATATAAGGACAGTGCACAGTACCACTTCTCCTGTCCTGTATATAAGGACAGTGCACAGTACCACTTCTCTAGTCCTGTATATATGGACAGTGCACAGTACCACTTCTCTAGTTCTGTATATATGGACAGTGCACAGTACCAATTCTCTAGTCCTGTATATATGGACAGTGCACAGTACCACTTCTCTAGTCCTGTATATATGGACAGTGCACAGTACCACTTCTCTATTCCTGTATATATGGACAGTGCACAGTACCACTTCTCCTGTCCTGTATATATGGACAGTGCACAGTACCACTTCTCTAGTCCTGTATATATGGACAGTGCACAGTACCACTTCTCTTCTCCTGTATATATGGACAGTGCACAGTACTACTTCTCCTGTCCTGTATATATGGACAGTGCACAGTACTACTTCTCTAGTCCTGTATATATGGACAGTGCACAGTACCACTTCTCTAGTCCTGTATATAAGGACAGTGCACAGTACCACTTCTCTAGTCCTGTATATATGGACAGTGCACAGTACCACTTCTCTAGTCCTGTATATATGGACAGTGCACAGTACCACTTCTCTAGTCCTGTATATAAGGACAGTGCACAGTACCACTTCTCTAGTCCTGTATATATAGACAGCGCACAGTACTACTTCTCTTATCCTGTATATATGGACAGTGCACAGTACCACTTCTCTAGTCCTGTATATATGGACAGTGCACAGTACCACTTCTCTAGTCCTGTATATAAGGAAAGTGCACAGTACCACTTCTCTAGTCCTGTATATATGGACAGTGCACAGTACTACTTCTCTAGTCCTGTATATATAGACAGTGCACAGTACTACTTCTCTAGTCCTGTATATATGGGCAGTGCACAGTACCACTTATCTGGTCCTGTATATATGGAGGGAGCACAGTACTACTTCTCTTCTCCTGTATATATGGACAGTGCACAGTACCACTTCTCTAGTCCTGTATATATGGACAGTGCACAGTACCACTTCTCTAGTCCTGTATATATGGAGGGAGCACAGTACTACTTCTCTTATCCTGTATATATGGACAGTGCACAGTACTACTTCTCTAGTCCTGTATATATGGACAGTGCACAGTACCACTTCTCTAGTCCTGTATATAAGGACAGTGCACAGTACTACTTCTCTTATCCTGTATATATGGACAGTGCACAGTACCACTTCTCTAGTCCTGTATATATGGACAGTGCACAGTACCACTTCTCTGGTCCTGTATATATGGACAGTGCACAGTACCACTTCTCATCTCCTGTATATATGGACAGTGCACAGTACTACTTCTCTGGTCCTGTATATATGGACAGTGCACAGTACCACTTCTCTAGTCCTGTATATAAGGACAGTGCACAGTACTACTTCTCTTATCCTGTATATATGGACAGCGCACAGTACTACTTCTCTAGTCCTGTATATATGGAGGGAGCACAGTACTACTTCTCTTATCCTGTATATATGGACAGTGCACAGTACCACTTCTCTAGTCCTGTATATAAGGAAAGTGCACAGTACCACTTCTCTAGTCCTGTATATATGGACAGTGCACAGTACCACTTCTCTAGTCCTGTATATATGGACAGTGCACAGTACTACTTCTCTAGTCCTGTATATAAGGAAAGTGCACAGTACCACTTCTCTAGTCCTGTATATATGGACAGTGCACAGTACCACTTCTCTTCTCCTGTATATATAGACAGTGCACAGTACTACTTCTCTTCTCCTGTATATACGGACAGTGCACAGTACTACTTCTCTAGTCCTGTATATATGAACAGTGCACAGTACCACTTCTCTAGTCCTGTATATATGGAGGGAGCACAGTACTACTTCTCTTATCCTGTATATATGGACAGTGCACAGTACCACTTCTCTAGTCCTGTATATATGGAGGGAGCACAGTACTACTTCTCTTATCCTGCATATATGGACAGTGCACAGTACTACTTCTCTAGTCCTGTATATATGGACAGTGCACAGTACCACTTCTCTAGTCCTGTATATATGGACAGTGCACAGTACCACTTCTCTAGTCCTGTAAATAAGGACAGTGCACAGTACCACTTCTCTAGTCCTGTATATATGGACAGTGCACAGTACCACTTATCTGGTCCTGTATATATGGACAGTGCACAGTACCACTTCTCTAGTCCTGTATATATGGACAGTGCACAGTACCACTTCTCTAGTCCTGTATATATGGAGGGAGCACAGTACTACTTCTCTTATCCTGTATATATGGACAGTGCACAGTACTACTTCTCTAGTCCTGTATATATGGACAGTGCACAGTACCACTTCTCTAGTCCTGTATATATGGACAGTGCACAGTACCACTTCTCTAGTCCTGTATATAAGGACAGTGCACAGTACCACTTCTCTAGTCCTGTATATATGGACAGTGCACAGTACCACTTCTCTAGTCCTGTATATATGGAGGGAGCACAGTACTACTTCTCTTATCCTGTATATATGGACAGTGCACAGTACCACTTCTCTAGTCCTGTATATATGGAGGGAGCACAGTACTACTTCTCTTATCCTGTATATATGGACAGTGCACAGTACTACTTCTCTGGTCCTGTATATATGGACAGTGCACAGTACTACTTCTCCTATCCTGTATATATAGGCAGTGCACAGTACTACTTCTCTAGTCCTGTATATATGGACAGTGCACAGTACTTCTTCTCTAGTCCTGTATATATGGACAGTGCACAGTACCACTTCTCTAGTCCTGTATATATGGACAGTGCACAGTACCACTTCTCTAGTCCTGTATATATGGAGGGAGCACAGTACTACTTCTCTTATCCTGTATATATGGACAGTGCACAGTACCACTTCTCTAGTCCTGTATATATGGAGGGAGCACAGTACTACTTCTCTTATCCTGTATATATGGACAGTGCACAGTACCACTTCTCTTCTCCTGTATATATGGACAGTGCACAGTACTACTTCTCTTATCCTGTATATATGGACAGTGCACAGTACCACTTCTCTAGTCCTGTATATATGGACAGTGCACAGTACCACTTCTCTAGTCCTGTATATATGGACAGTGCACAGTACCACTTCTCTTCTCCTGTATATATGGACAGTGCACAGTACTACTTCTCCTGTCCTGTATATATGGACAGTGCACAGTACTACTTCTCTAGTCCTGTATATATGGACAGTGCACAGTACCACTTCTCTAGTCCTGTATATAAGGACAGTGCACAGTACCACTTCTCTAGTCCTGTATATATGGACAGTGCACAGTACCACTTCTCTAGTCCTGTATATATGGACAGTGCACAGTACCACTTCTCTAGTCCTGTATATAAGGACAGTGCACAGTACCACTTCTCTAGTCCTGTATATATAGACAGCGCACAGTACTACTTCTCTTATCCTGTATATATGGACAGTGCACAGTACCACTTCTCTAGTCCTGTATATATGGACAGTGCACAGTACCACTTCTCTAGTCCTGTATATAAGGAAAGTGCACAGTACCACTTCTCTAGTCCTGTATATATGGACAGTGCACAGTACTACTTCTCTAGTCCTGTATATATAGACAGTGCACAGTACTACTTCTCTAGTCCTGTATATATGGGCAGTGCACAGTACCACTTATCTGGTCCTGTATATATGGAGGGAGCACAGTACTACTTCTCTTCTCCTGTATATATGGACAGTGCACAGTACCACTTCTCTAGTCCTGTATATATGGACAGTGCACAGTACCACTTCTCTAGTCCTGTATATATGGAGGGAGCACAGTACTACTTCTCTTATCCTGTATATATGGACAGTGCACAGTACTACTTCTCTAGTCCTGTATATATGGACAGTGCACAGTACCACTTCTCTAGTCCTGTATATAAGGACAGTGCACAGTACTACTTCTCTTATCCTGTATATATGGACAGTGCACAGTACCACTTCTCTAGTCCTGTATATATGGACAGTGCACAGTACCACTTCTCTGGTCCTGTATATATGGACAGTGCACAGTACCACTTCTCATCTCCTGTATATATGGACAGTGCACAGTACTACTTCTCTGGTCCTGTATATATGGACAGTGCACAGTACCACTTCTCTAGTCCTGTATATAAGGACAGTGCACAGTACTACTTCTCTTATCCTGTATATATGGACAGCGCACAGTACTACTTCTCTAGTCCTGTATATATGGAGGGAGCACAGTACTACTTCTCTTATCCTGTATATATGGACAGTGCACAGTACCACTTCTCTAGTCCTGTATATAAGGAAAGTGCACAGTACCACTTCTCTAGTCCTGTATATATGGACAGTGCACAGTACCACTTCTCTAGTCCTGTATATATGGACAGTGCACAGTACTACTTCTCTAGTCCTGTATATAAGGAAAGTGCACAGTACCACTTCTCTAGTCCTGTATATATGGACAGTGCACAGTACCACTTCTCTTCTCCTGTATATATAGACAGTGCACAGTACTACTTCTCTTCTCCTGTATATACGGACAGTGCACAGTACTACTTCTCTAGTCCTGTATATATGAACAGTGCACAGTACCACTTCTCTAGTCCTGTATATATGGAGGGAGCACAGTACTACTTCTCTTATCCTGTATATATGGACAGTGCACAGTACCACTTCTCTAGTCCTGTATATATGGAGGGAGCACAGTACTACTTCTCTTATCCTGCATATATGGACAGTGCACAGTACTACTTCTCTAGTCCTGTATATATGGACAGTGCACAGTACCACTTCTCTAGTCCTGTATATATGGACAGTGCACAGTACCACTTCTCTAGTCCTGTAAATAAGGACAGTGCACAGTACCACTTCTCTAGTCCTGTATATATGGACAGTGCACAGTACCACTTATCTGGTCCTGTATATATGGACAGTGCACAGTACCACTTCTCTAGTCCTGTATATATGGACAGTGCACAGTACCACTTCTCTAGTCCTGTATATATGGAGGGAGCACAGTACTACTTCTCTTATCCTGTATATATGGACAGTGCACAGTACTACTTCTCTAGTCCTGTATATATGGACAGTGCACAGTACCACTTCTCTAGTCCTGTATATATGGACAGTGCACAGTACCACTTCTCTAGTCCTGTATATAAGGACAGTGCACAGTACCACTTCTCTAGTCCTGTATATATGGACAGTGCACAGTACCACTTCTCTAGTCCTGTATATATGGAGGGAGCACAGTACTACTTCTCTTATCCTGTATATATGGACAGTGCACAGTACCACTTCTCTAGTCCTGTATATATGGAGGGAGCACAGTACTACTTCTCTTATCCTGTATATATGGACAGTGCACAGTACTACTTCTCTGGTCCTGTATATATGGACAGTGCACAGTACTACTTCTCCTATCCTGTATATATAGGCAGTGCACAGTACTACTTCTCTAGTCCTGTATATATGGACAGTGCACAGTACTTCTTCTCTAGTCCTGTATATATGGACAGTGCACAGTACCACTTCTCTAGTCCTGTATATATGGACAGTGCACAGTACCACTTCTCTAGTCCTGTATATATGGAGGGAGCACAGTACTACTTCTCTTATCCTGTATATATGGACAGTGCACAGTACCACTTCTCTAGTCCTGTATATATGGAGGGAGCACAGTACTACTTCTCTTATCCTGTATATATGGACAGTGCACAGTACCACTTCTCTTCTCCTGTATATATGGACAGTGCACAGTACTACTTCTCTTATCCTGTATATATGGACAGTGCACAGTACCACTTCTCTAGTCCTGTATATATGGACAGTGCACAGTACCACTTCTCTAGTCCTGTATATATGGACAGTGCACAGTACTACTTCTCCTATCCTGTATATATGGAAAGTGCACAGTACCACTTCTCTAGTCCTGTATATATGAGGGAGCACAGTACTACTTCTCCTATCCTGTATATATGGACAGTGCACAGTACTACTTCTCCTATCCTGTGTATATGGACAGTGCACAGTACCACTTCTCTAGTCCTGTATATATGGACAGTGCACAGTACTACTTCTCTTCTCCTGTATATATGAGGGAGCACAGTACTACTTCTCTTATCCTGTATATATGGACAGTGCACAGTACCACTTCTCTGGTCCTGTATATATGGACAGTGCACAGTACTACTTCTCCTATCCTGTATATATGGACAGTGCACAGTACCACTTCTCTAGTCCTGTATATATAGACAGTGCACAGTACCACTTCTCTATTCCTGTATATATGGACAGTGCACAGTACCACTTCTCTAGTCCAGTATATATAGACAGTGCACAGTACCACTTCTCTAGTCCTGTATATATGGACAGTGCACAGTACCACTTCTCTTCTCCTGTATATATGGACAGTGCACAGTACTACTTCTCTAGTCCTGTATATATAGACAGTGCACAGTACTACTTCTCTGGTCCTGTATATATGGACAGTACACAGTACCACTTCTCTTGACCTGTATATATGGACAGTGCACAGTACCACTTCTCTAGTCCTGTATATATAGACAGTGCACAGTACTACTTCTCTGGTCCTGTATATATGGACAGTGCACAGTACTACTTCTCCTATCCTGTATATATGGACAGTGCACAGTACCACTTCTCTAGTCCTGTATATATAGACAGTGCACAGTACCACTTCTCTATTCCTGTATATATGGAAAGTGCACAGTACCACTTCTCTAGTCCTGTATATATGGACAGTGCACAGTACCACTTCTCTTCTCCTGTATATATGGACAGTGCACAGTACTACTTCTCTAGTCCTGTATATATAGACAGTGCACAGTACCACTTCTCTATTCCTGTATATATGGAAAGTGCACAGTACCACTTCTCTAGTCCTGTATATATGGACAGTGCACAGTACCACTTCTCTAGTCCTGTATATATGGACAGTGCACAGTACCACTTCTCTAGTCCTGTATATATGGACAGTGCACAGTACTACTTCTCTTCTCCTGTATATATGGACAGTGCACAGTACTACTTCTCTAGTCCTGTATATATAGACAGTGCACAGTACCACTTCTCTATTCCTGTATATATGGAAAGTGCACAGTACCACTTCTCTTCTCCTGTATATATGGACAGTGCACAGTACCACTTCTCTAGTCCTGTATATATGGACAGTGCACAGTACCACTTCTCTGGTCCTGTATATATGGACAGTGCACAGTACTACTTCTCTAGTCCTGTATATATGGACAGTGCACAGTACCACTTCTCTGGTCCTGTATATATGGACAGTGCACAGTACCACTTCTCTAGTCCTGTATATATGGAGGGAGCACAGTACTACTTCTCTTCTCCTGTATATATGGACAGTGCACAGTACCACTTCTCTAGTCCTGTATATATGGACAGTGCACAGTACTACTTCTCTATCCTGTATATATGGACAGTGCACAGTACCACTTCTCTAGTCCTGTATATATGGACAGTGCACAGTACCACTTCTCTAGTCCTGTATGTATGGACAGTGCACAGTACCACTTCTCTAGTCCTGTATATATGGAGGAAGCACAGTACTACTTCTCTTCTCCTGTATATATGGACAGTGCACAGTACCACTTCTCTAGTCCTGTATATATGGAGGGAGCACAGTACTACTTCTCTTCTCCTGTATATATGGACAGTGCACAGTACTACTTCTCATCTCCTGTATATATGGACAGTGCACAGTACCACTTCTCTGGTCCTGTATATATGGACAGCGCACAGTACCACTTCTCTAGTCCTGTATATATGGACAGTGCACAGTACCACTTCTCTAGTCCTGTATATATGGAGGGAGCACAGTACTACTTCTCTTCTCCTGTATATATGGACAGTGCACAGTACCATTTCTCTAGTCCTGTATATATGGACAGTGCACAGTACTACTTCTCTTCTCCTGTATATATGGACAGCGCACAGTACCACTTCTCTTCTCCTGTATATATGGACAGTGCACAGTACCACTTCTCTTCTCCTGTATATATGGACAGTGCACAGTACTACTTCTCTGGTCCTGTATATATAGACAGTGCACAGTACCACTTCTCTAGTCCTGTATATATGGACAGTGCACAGTACCACTTCTCTACCCCTGTATATATGGACAGTGCACAGTACCACTTCTCTTCTCCTGTATATATAGACAGTGCACAGTACCACTTCTCTAGTCCTGTATATATGGACAGTGCACAGTACCACTTCTCTGGTCCTGTATATATGGACAGTGCATAGTACTACTTCTCTTCTCCTGTATATATGGACAGTGCACAGTACCACTTCTCTGGTCCTGTATATATGGACAGTGCACAGTACTACTTCTCTGGTCCTGTATATATGGACAGTGCACAGTACTACTTCTCTTCTCCTGTATATATGGACAGTGCACAGTACCACTTCTCTGGTCCTGTATATATAGACAGTGCACAGTACTACTTCTCTTCTCCTGTATATATGAACAGTGCACAGTACCACTTCTCTTCTCCTGTATATATGGACAGTGCACAGTACTACTTCTCTTCTCCTGTATATATGGACAGTGCACAGTACTACTTCTCTGGTCCTGTATATATGGACAGTGTACAGTACTACTTCTCTTCTCCTGTATATATAGACAGTGCACAGTACTACTTCTCTGGTCCTGTATATATGGACAGTGCACAGTACTACTTCTCTGGTCCTGTATATATGGACAGTGCACAGTACCACTTCTCTTCTCCTGTATATATAGACAGTGCACAGTACCACTTCTCTTCTCCTGTATATATAGACAGTGCACAGTACCACTTCTCTTCTCCTGTATATATGGACAGTGCACAGTACCACTTCTCTGGTCCTGTATATATAGACAGTGCACAGTACTACTTCTCTTCTCCTGTATATATGGACAGTGCACAGTACCACTTCTCATCTCCTGTATATATAGACAGTGCACAGTATCACTTCTCTTCTCCTGTATATATGGACAGTGCACAGTACCACTTCTCTGGTCCTGTATATATGAACAGTGCACAGTAGCACTTCTCTTCTCCTGTATATATGGACAGTGCACAGTACCACTTCTCTGGTCCTGTATATATGAACAGTGCACAGTACCACTTCTCTTCTCCTGTATATATGGACAGTGCACAGTACCACTTCTCTGGTCCTGTATATATAGACAGTGCACAGTACCACTTCTCTTCTCCTGTATATATGGACAGTGCACAGTACTACTTCTCTGGTCCTGTATATATGGACAGTGCACAGTACTACTTCTCTGGTCCTGTATATATGGACAGTGCACAGTACCACTTCTCTAGTCCTGTATATATGAGGGAGCACAGTACTACTTCTCTTATCCTGTATATATGGACAGTGCACAGTACCATTTCTCTAGTCCTGTATATATGGACAGTGCACAGTACCACTTCTCTTCTCCTGTATATATGGACAGTGCACAGTACCACTTCTCTTCTCCTGTATATATGGACAGTGCACAGTACCACTTCTCTTCTCCTGTATATATAGACAGTGCACAGTACCACTTCTCTAGTCCTGTATATATGGACAGTGCACAGTACCACTTCTCTGGTCCTGTATATATGGACAGTGCACAGTACTACTTCTCTTCTCCTGTATATATGGACAGTGCACAGTACTACTTCTCTTCTCCTGTATATATGGACAGTGCACAGTACCACTTCTCTGGTCCTGTATATATAGACAGTGCACAGTACTACTTCTCTTCTCCTGTATATATGGACAGTGCACAGTACCACTTCTCTTCTCCTGTATATATAGACAGTGCACAGTACCACTTCTCTTCTCCTGTATATATAGACAGTGCACAGTACCACTTCTCTTCTCCTGTATATATGGACAGTGCACAGAACTACTTCTCTTCTCCTGTATATATGGACAGTGCACAGTACTACTTCTCTTCTCCTGTATATATGGACAGTGCACAGTACTACTTCTCTAGTCCTGTATATATAGACAGTGCACAGTACCACTTCTCTTCTCCTGTATATATGGACAGTGCACAGTACCACTTCTCTGGTCCTGTATATATGAACAGTGCACAGTACCACTTCTCTTCTCCTGTATATATGGACAGTGCACAGTACCACTTCTCTGGTCCTGTATATATGAACAGTGCACAGTACCACTTCTCTTCTCCTGTATATATGAACAGTGCACAGTACCACTTCTCTTCTCCTGTATATATGGACAGTGCACAGTACCACTTCTCTGGTCCTGTATATATAGACAGTGCACAGTACCACTTCTCTTCTCCTGTATATATGGACAGTGCACAGTACTACTTCTCTGGTCCTGTATATATGGACAGTGCACAGTACCACTTCTCTTCTCCTGTATATATAGACAGTGCACAGTACCACTTCTCTTCTCCTGTATATATGGACAGTGCACAGTACCACTTCTCTGGTCCTGTATATATAGACAGTGCACAGTACTACTTCTCTGGTCCTGTATATATGGACAGTGCACAGTACCACTTCTCTTCTCCTGTATATATAGACAGTGCACAGTACCACTTCTCTTCTCCTGTATATATGGACAGTGCACAGTACCACTTCTCTGGTCCTGTATATATAGACAGTGCACAGTACCACTTCTCTTCTCCTGTATATATGGACAGTGCACAGTACTACTTCTCTGGTCCTGTATATATGGACAGTGCACAGTACCACTTCTCTTCTTCTGTATATATGGACAGTGCACAGTACCACTTCTCTGGTCCTGTATATATGGACAGTGCACAGTACCACTTCTCTTCTCCTGTATATATGGACAGTGCACAGTACTACTTCTCTGGTCCTGTATATATGGACAGTGCACAGTACCACTTCTCTTCTCCTGTATATATGGACAGTGCACAGTACCACTTCTCTGGTCCTGTATATATGGACAGTGCACAGTACCACTTCTCTTCTCCTGTATATATGGACAGTGCACAGTACTACTTCTCTTCTCCTGTATATATGTACAGTGCACAGTACTACTTCTCTTCTCCTGTATATATGGACAGTGCACAGTACCACTTCTCTTCTCCTGTATATATGGACAGTGCACAGTACCACTTCTCTGGTCCTGTATATATAAACAGTGCACAGTACTACTTCTCTTCTCCTGTATATATGGACAGTGCACAGTACCACTTCTCTTCTCCTGTATATATGGACAGTGCACAGTACCACTTCTCTTCTCCTGTATATATGGACAGTGCACAGTACTACTTCTCTTCTCCTGTATATATAGACAGTGCACAGTATCACTTCTCTTCTCCTGTATATATAGACAGTGCACAGTACTACTTCTCTTCTCCTGTATATATGGACAGTGCACAGTACCACTTCTCTTGTCCTGTATATATGGACAGTGCACAGTACCACTTCTCTTCTCCTGTATATATGGACAGTGCACAGTACCACTTCTCTTCTCCTGTATATATGGACAGTGCACAGTACCACTTCTTTTCTCCTGTATATATGGACAGTGCACAGTACCACTTCTCTTCTCCTGTATATATGGACAGTGCACAGTACTACTTCTCTTCTCCTGTATATATGGACAGTGCACAGTACCACTTCTCTTCTCCTGTATATATGGACAGTGCACAGTACTACTTCTCTTCTCCTGTATATATGGACAGTGCACAGTACTACTTCTCTTCTCCTGTATATATGGACAGTGCACAGTACTACTTCTCTTCTCCTGTATATATGGACAGTGCACAGTACCACTTCTCTGGTCCTGTATATATGGACAGTGCACAGTACTACTTCTCTTCTCCTGTATATATGGACAGTGCACAGTACCACTTCTCTGGTCCTGTATATATGGACAGTGCACAGTACTACTTCTCTTCTCCTGTATATATGGACAGTGCACAGTACTACTTCTCTTCTCCTGTATATATGGACAGTGCACAGTACTACTTCTCTTCTCCTGTATATATGGACAGTGCACAGTACCACTTCTCTTCTCCTGTATATATGGACAGTGCACAGTACTACTTCTCTTCTCCTGTATATATGGACAGTGCACAGTACTACTTCTCTTCTCCTGTATATATGGACAGTGCACAGTACTACTTCTCTTCTCCTGTATATATGGACAGTGCACAGTACCACTTCTCTGGTCCTGTATATATGGACAGTGCACAGTACTACTTCTCTTCTCCTGTATATATGGACAGTGCACAGTACTACTTCTCTTCTCCTGTATATATGGACAGTGCACAGTACTACTTCTCTTCTCCTGTATATATGGACAGTGCACAGTACCACTTCTCTGGTCCTGTATATATGGACAGTGCACAGTACTACTTCTCTTCTCCTGTATATATGGACAGTGCACAGTACTACTTCTCTTCTCCTGTATATATGGACAGTGCACAGTACTACTTCTCTTCTCCTGTATATATGGACAGTGCACAGTACTACTTCTCTGGTCCTGTATATATGGACAGTGCACAGTACTACTTCTCTTCTCCTGTATATATGGACAGTGCACAGTACTACTTCTCTTCTCCTGTATATATGGACAGTGCACAGTACTACTTCTCTTCTCCTGTATATATGGACAGTGCACAGTACTACTTCTCTTCTCCTGTATATATGGACAGTGCACAGTACTACTTCTCTTCTCCTGTATATATGGACAGTGCACAGTACCACTTCTCTGGTCCTGTATATATGGACAGTGCACAGTACTACTTCTCTTCTCCTGTATATATGGACAGTGCACAGTACCACTTCTCTAGTCCTGTATATATGGACAGTGCACAGTACTACTTCTCTTCTCCTATATATATATATACAGTGCACAGTACTACTTCTCTTCTCCTGTATATATGGACAGTGCACAGTACTACTTCTCTTCCCCTGTATATAAGGACAGTGCACAGTACTACTTCTCTTCTCCTGTATATATGGACAGTGCACAGTACTACTTCTCTTCTCCTGTATATATGGACAGTGCACAGTACTACTTCTCTTCTCCTGTATATATGGACAGTGCACAGTACTACTTCTCTTCTCCTGTATATATGGACAGTGCACAGTACTACTTCTCTTCTCCTGTATATATGGACAGTGCACAGTACTACTTCTCTTCTCCTGTATATATGGACAGTGCACAGTACTACTTCTCTTCTCCTGTATATATGGACAGTGCACAGTACCACTTCTCTTCTCCTGTATATATGGACAGTGCACAGTACCACTTCTCTGGTCCTGTATATATGGACAGTGCACAGTACTACTTCTCTTCTCCTGTATATATGGACAGTGCACAGTACTACTTCTCTTCTCCTGTATATATGGACAGTGCACAGTACTACTTCTCTTCTCCTGTATATATGGACAGTGCACAGTACCACTTCTCTGGTCCTGTATATATGGACAGTGCACAGTACTACTTCTCTTCTCCTGTATATATGGACAGTGCACAGTACTACTTCTCTTCTCCTGTATATATGGACAGTGCACAGTACTACTTCTCTTCTCCTGTATATATGGACAGTGCACAGTACTACTTCTCTTCTCCTGTATATATGGACAGTGCACAGTACTACTTCTCTTCTCCTGTATATATGGACAGTGCACAGTACCACTTCTCTGGTCCTGTATATATGGACAGTGCACAGTACTACTTCTCTTCTCCTGTATATATGGACAGTGCACAGTACTACTTCTCTTCTCCTGTATATATGGACAGTGCACAGTACTACTTCTCTTCTCCTGTATATATGGACAGTGCACAGTACTACTTCTCTTCTCCTGTATATATGGACAGTGCACAGTACTACTTCTCTTCTCCTGTATATATGGACAGTGCACAGTACTACTTCTCTTCTCCTGTATATATGGACAGTGCACAGTACTACTTCTCTTCTCCTGTATATATGGACAGTGCACAGTACTACTTCCTGTAGTGAGTAATATCTGGCAGGGAATTCCTGGACTCTCCATTACTTCCCTGGTGCTCTTACCTCCCTCTAGTGTCAGTATCTTGTACTGCAGGAATAAGGATTTCTCTGCCCTGAGTTTCCTGCGGTTGTGCAGTTAGGGGCCGTTCACACTACCGTCGGTGTCCGACATATAGTGTCCGCTCCTAGTGTCTGCTCAAAATCTGTCACGGACACTAGGAGCGGACACTAGATGTGTCCGTGACACCTGTCATTCACTTGAATGGGCATCGGGTGCGTTCTTTTGCACTCCGTGCCCGTCCTTCCCTGTCCACAAGAGAAGATGTCCGACTTCTCAAGCGGACAGAGGAACCCTGCATCGCCTCGGGCGGCGACAGGGGAAGGTTCACTCCTGCCCCCCCCCCATGGCGTAGCACTCCCTCTCCTGTATAACACTCCATTTTAATGCCCCCTCCAAACAGTATAATGTAGCACGGTGGCCCTGCACACAGTATTGTGCTCCATTGTAAACCACCCATGACCTATTATTATACCCTTATACTCCTTCCACACCCCCCGAGTATAATAATCATAGCCCCAGGGGAGGTGAGGGGACATAATAGTCACTGTTACTCACCTCTCCGGGATCTGATGTTACTCCTAGCAGGCTTCAGGCCTATATGGTAATGTGTCAGACGTCACGTGGTCTGGGATATTACCATATAGGCCTGAAGCCTGTGCTAGCAGTGACATATAGGCCCGAAGCCTGTGCTAATAGTGACATATAGGCCCGAAGCCTGTGCTAGTAGTGACATATAGGCCCGAAGCCTGTGCTAGCAGTGACATATAGGCCCGAAGCCTGTGCTAGCAGTGACATATAGGCCCGAAGCCTGTGCTAGCAGTGACATATAGGCCCGAAGCCTGTGCTAGCAGTGACATATAGGCCCGAAGCCTGTGCTAGCAGTGACATATAGGCCCGAAGCCTGTGCTAGCAGTGACATATAGGCCCGAAGCCTGTGCTAGCAGTGACATATAGGCCCGAAGCCTGTGCTAGCAGTGACATATAGGCCCGAAGCCTGTGCTAGCAGTGACATATAGGCCCGAAGCCTGTGCTAGCAGTGACATATAGGCCCGAAGCCTGTGCTAGCAGTGACATATAGGCCTGAAGCCTGTGCTAGCAGTGACATATAGGCCCGAAGCCTGTGCTAGCAGTGACATATAGGCCCGAAGCCTGTGCTAGAAGTGACATATAGGCCCGAAGCCTGTGCTAGCAGTGACATATAGGCCCGAAGCCTGTGCTAGAAGTGACATACAGGCCCAAAGCCTGTGCTAGCAGTAACATACAGGCCCAAAGCCTGTGTTAGTAGTAATAGCCTGTTACTTCTAGCACAGGCTTCGGGTCTATATAGTAATATCCCAGACCACGTGACGTCTGACACATTACCATGTAGGCCCAAAGCCTGCTAGGAGTAACATCAGATCCCGGAGAGGTGAGTAACAGTGATTATTATGTCCCCTCACCTCCCCTGGGGCTCCGATTATTATACTCGGGGGTCTGAAAATATCATATATTATTCTACTGCCCACTATATAATATTCTATTACCCCTTAAACAATATTATGGTATTCTCCTATATAATTTTCTACTACCCTATATCATATTCTAAAATCTCCCTATATATTATTCTCCTATTCCCATATATAATGTTCTACTGTCCTCTATATAATATTCAACTATCCCTTATATAATATTATACTAACCCTATATAATATTCTATTACCCCCTATATAATGATCTACTAGCATCCTATATAATATACTACTACCCCCTATACAATATAATACAACCCCTACATAATATTCTACTACCCCCTATATAATATTCCACTAGCCTCCTATGTAATATACTACTACCCCCTATATAATGATCTACTAGCCTCCTATATAATATACTACTTCCCTATGATGCTCCTATATATAGATTTAGATTTTTTTCCTTACTATTCTACTATCCTGTATACTGTACATCATATAGATGCCTACATATGCCTTCCATCACGTAGACAGTACAATGCTATATAGAGACCTGTGTATATACAATACTATTATAGCTTGCACCCCATAGAGCTTGTGGCTCAGTCAGTGGTTCCCGCTTTCCATACTCTCTGTCCTGGGTTCGAATCCTCGCAGTTACCTGATCAAAAAAACAAACCAAGTAAAACTTTAAATGAATGGACTCTGGCACTGATGTATAGTTGGCCTTACCTCTGTAATACCATGCGCCTCTGCCCTCCATACTCTGCCGCTGGGAGGTGGCAGTGGGGACATGGTGTCACCTTGTACAGTTTAGTGACATCTTTGTGGTGGTTCAGGCAGGTAATTATCACATAACATAGACGGCTGTACGGAGACCTCAGACACATCCGCAGGGCTAAGGACGAGGAGGAGCCGAATCCCTCACTGAATGAAGGGTGCACTTAAACAGCTGTGATGGCCCTCAGCACCGCCGCCCCATATGTGGCCCCATGTTACTGAGCACTGCCTGATCAGCACATTGTGTCCCAGGCCTTTGTGTCTTCTCCATCAGAGCTCTTGTGACTTCACCTGGTCTTAAAGATTTATCATTGCTACCTCGAATATGACCAATAATCGCCTACACTCCGACAAAGTGCGGCCTAGTAACATGCAGGACATAGATACGAGGGCTGGGGGGAAAGCGGACACAGAAACCATAACCAGGATGGGAGAGGAAGAGACAATAACCTGGGGAAGGAGAGACAATAACTGAGGGAAGAAGAGACAATAACTGAGGGAAGGAGAGACAATAACCTGGAGAAGAAGAGACAATAACTGAGGGGAGAAGAGACAATAACCTGCGGGAAGGAGAGACAATAACCTGCGGGAAGGAGAGACAATAACCTGGGGAAGGAGAGACAATAACCTGCGGGAAGGAGAGACAATAACCTGCGGGAAGAAGAGACAATAACTGAGGGGAGAAGAGACAATAACCTGGGGGAGAAGAGACAATAACCTGCGGGAAGGAGAGACAATAACCTGCGGGAAGGAGAGACAATAACCTGGGGAAGGAGAGACAATAACCTGCGGGAAGGAGAGACAATAACCTGCGGGAAGAAGAGACAATAACTGAGGGGAGAAGAGACAATAACCTGGGGGAGAAGAGACAATAACTGAGGGGAGAAGAGACAATAACCTGGGGGAGAAGAGACAATAACTGAGGGGAGAAGAGACAATAACCTGGGGGAGAAGAGACAATAACTGAGGGGAGAAGAGACAATAACCTGGGGGGAGAAGAGACAATAACCTGAGGGAGAAGAGACAATAACCTGGGGGAGAAGAGACAATAACCTGGGGGGAGAAGAGACAATAACCTGGGGGAGAAGAGACAATAACCTGGGGGGAGAAGAGACAATAACCCGCGGGAAGGAGAGACAATAACCTGGAGAAGAAGAGACAATGACCTGAGGAAGAAGAGACGATAACCAGGGGAGAAGAGACAATAACCTGTGGAAGGAGAGACAATAACTGAGGGGAGAAGAGACAATAACCTGTGGAAGGAGAGACAATAACTGAGGGGAGAAGAGATAATAACCTGGGGAAGAAGAGACGATAACCAGGGGAGAAGAGACAATAAACTGTGGAAGGAGAAACAATAACTGAGGGGAGAAGAGACAATAACCTGGGGGAGAAGAGACAATAACCTGGGGAAGAAGAGACAATAACTGGAGGAGAAGAGACAATAACCTGGGGAAGAAGAGACAATAACTGAGGGGAGAAGAGACAATAACCTAGGGGAGAAGAGACAATAACCTGGGGAAGAAGAGACAATAACTGGAGGAGAAGAGACAATAACCTGGGGAAGAAGAGACGATAACCTGGAGAAGAGACAATAATGTGGAGAAGAGACAATAACCTGGGGAAGAAGAGACAACCTAGGGGAGAAGAGACAATAACCTGGGGAAGGAGAGACAATAACCTGGGGAAGAAGAGACAATAACTTGGGGGAGAAGAGACAATAACTGAGGGGAGAAGAGACAATAACCTGGGGGAGAAGAGACAATAACTGAGGGGAGAAGAGACAATAACCTGGAGGAGAAGAGACAATATCCTGGGGAAGAAGAGACAATAACCTGGGGAAGAAGAGACAATAACCTGGGGGAGAAGAGACAATAACCTGGAGGAGAAGAGACAATAACCTGGAGGAGAAGAGACAATAACCTGTGGAAGGAGAGACAATAACTGAGGGGAGAAGAGACAATAACCTGGGGGAGAAGAGACAATAACCTGGGGAAGAAGAGACGATAACCAGGGGAGAAGAGACAATAACCTGTGGAAGGAGAGACAATAACTGAGGGGAGAAGAGACAATAACCTGGGGGAGAAGAGACAATAACCTGGGGAAGAAGAGACAATAACTGGAGGAGAAGAGACAATAACCTGGGGAAGAAGAGACGATAACCTGGAGAAGAGACAATAACGTGGAGGAGAAGAGACAATAACCTGGGGAAGAAGAGACAATAACCTAGGGGAGAAGAGACAATAACTGGAGGAGAAGAGACAATAACCTGGAGGAGAAGAGACAATAACCTGGGGAAGAAGAGACAATAACCTGTGGAAGGAGAGACAATAACTGAGGGGAGAAGAGACAATAACCTGGGGGAGAAGAGACAATAACCTGGGGAAGAAGAGACGATAACCAGGGGAGAAGAGACAATAACCTGTGGGAGGAGAGACAATAACTCAGGGGAGAAGAGACAATAACCTGGGGAAGAAGAGACAATAACTGGAGGAGAAGAGACAATAACCTGGGGAAGAAGAGACAATAACCTGGGGGAGAAGAGACAATAACTGGAGGAGAAGAGACAATAACCTGGAGGAGAAGAGACAATAACCTGGGGGAGAAGAGACAATAACCTGGAGGAGAAGAGACAATAACTTGGGGGAGAAGAGAAAATAACCTGGGGGAGAAGAGACAATAACCTGGGGAAGAAGAGACAATAACCTGGGGGAGAAGAGACAATAACCTGTGGAAGGAGAGACAATAACTGAGGGGAGAAGAGACAATAACCTGGGGGAGAAGAGACAATAACCTGGGGAAGAAGAGACAATAACTGGAGGAGAAGAGACAATAACCTGGGGAAGAAGAGACGATAACCTGGAGAAGAGACAATAACGTGGAGGAGAAGAGACAATAACCTGGGAAAGAAGAGACAATAACCTGGAGGAGAAGAGACAATATCCTGGAGGAGAAGAGACAATAACCTGGGGGAGAAGAGACAATAACCTGGAGGAGAAGAGACAATATCCTGGAGGAGAAGAGACAATAACCTGGGGAAGAATAGACAATAACCTTGGGGAGAAGAGACAATAACTGAGGGAAGAAGAGACAATAACCTGGAGGAGAAGAGACAATATCCTGGAGGAGAAGAGACAATAACCTGGGGGAGAAGAGACAATAACTTGGGGGAGAAGAGACAATAACTGAGGGGAGAAGAGACAATAACCTGGGGGAGAAGAGACAATAACTGAGTGGAGAAGAGACAATAACCTGGAGGAGAAGAGACAATATCCTGGGGAAGAAGAGACAATAACCTGGGGAAGAAGAGACAATAACCTGGGGGAGAAGAGACAATAACCTGGAGGAGAAGAGACAATAACCTGGAGGAGAAGAGACAATAACCTGGGGAAGAAGAGACAATAACGTGGAAGGAGAGACAATAACTGAGGGGAGAAGAGACAATAACCTGGGGGAGAAGAGACAATAACCTGGGGAAGAAGAGACGATAACCAGGGGAGAAGAGACAATAACCTGTGGAAGGAGAGACAATAACTGAGGGGAGAAGAGACAATAACCTGGGGGAGAAGAGACAATAACCTGGGGAAGAAGAGACAATAACTGGAGGAGAAGAGACAATAACCTGGGGAAGAAGAGACGATAACCTGGAGAAGAGACAATAACGTGGAGGAGAAGAGACAATAACGTGGAGGAGAAGAGACAATAACCTGGGGAAGAAGAGACAATAACCTAGGGGAGAAGAGACAATAACTGGAGGAGAAGAGACAATAACCTGGAGGAGAAGAGACAATAACCTGGGGGAGAAAAGTCAATAACTGGAGTAGAAGAGACAATAACCTGGGGAAGAAGAGACAATAACTTGGAGGAGAAGAGACAATAACCTGGGGAAGAAGAGACAATATCCTGGGGAAGGAGAGACAATAACTGAGGGGAGAAGAGACAATAACCTGGGGGAGAAGAGACAATAACCTGGGGAAGAAGAGACAATAACTGGAGGAGAAGAGACAATAACCTGGGGAAGAAGAGACGATAACCTGGAGAAGAGACAATAACGTGGATGAGAAGAGACAATAACCTGGGGAAGAAGAGACAATAACCTAGGGGAGAAGAGACAATAACTGGAGGAGAAGAGACAATAACCTGGAGGAGAAGAGGCAATAACTTGGGGGAGAAGAGAAAATAACCTGGGGGAGAAGAGACAATATCCTGGGGAAGAAGAGACAATAACTGAGGGGAGAAGAGACAATAACCTGGGGGAGAAGAGACAATAACCTGGGGGAGAAGAGACAATAACCTGGGGGAGAAGAGACAATAACCTGGAGGAGAAGAGACAATAACTTGGGGGAGAAGAGAAAATAACCTGGAGGAGAAGAGACAATAACCTGGGGGAAAAGAGACATGGAGACGATAACCAGGGGAGAAGAGGTGTAGTGACGATAACTGGGGTCTCCCTGATGCCACGCAGCCCCTGATGTGTCACTGCTCCTGTGTAGCCTCTGGAGAATTTGGGCATGCTGCTATAGTGTACTTTGGTTACAGGATGATGGGAGTGCTGATCCCTGGGCTCCTAGTACACAGGACATCGCTGCTCATCCTCATTGACTTTACGGTCAGCTTTCTATTCATTAGTTGCGGTCATTGCATGAGAGCCCCCGGGCCTGCCCTGCTCCATCATTAGGTAATGACCGTAGCCCGTCCTCAGCAGGAACCTCACTACCCCCAGTAGGCACTTTATGGTGGGAGTTATGGGCTGAGCCATGGCTGGAGGTGCAGGTGCTCAGGTGAAACCAGCACAGACCTGCCCTACCCTGCAGCCAGTGGACATGAAGTCAGGGCCCCCTGCCAGGCACACAACCTGCCAATAATGGCAGATGATAGAGGAAACATTGGATATTACTAAACATCAACTGATATCAGTCCTCCACTTATATCACCCCAGTATAGATATAACCTCAGAGACATTTACATCACATGTGACTGATATCAGTCCTCCTCTTACATCACCCCAGTATAGATATAACCTCAGAGACATTTACATCACATGTGACTGATATCAGTCCTCCTCTTATATCACCCCAGTACTGAAATAACCTCAGAGACATTTACATCATATGTGACTGATATCAGTCCTCCTCTTATATCACCCCAGTATAGATATAACCTCAGAGACATTTACATCATATGTGACTGATATCAGTCCTCCTCTTATAACACTCCAGCACTGATATAACCTCAGAGACATTTACATCATATGTGACTGATATCAGTCCTCCTCTTATAACACTCCAGCACTGATATAACCTCAGAGACATTTACATCACATGTTACTGATATCAGTCCTCCTCTTATATCACCCCAGCACTATTATTCATTCTTGGTTATGTCGGTGTGTACAGGTGCAGGTTTCGGGAGTATTGAGTGGGACTAATGAAATTATTTACAGCCACAGAATGTAAATGAATAAATGAGGGTTTTCTGCCGCCCCCCTTCCCCCTCGGGTGCTCCACACCTGAAATGCAGAGAGAATGTGGCCCCGGGGCCAAACCACTTACACAATGAAACTCAAAGTCAGTCATTTGTGTATAAAAAACCCAAAAATTGCAAGATGTTTCGTGCCAGCACCAGGTGGCGAGGGCTGCAGGGCAGAAAGCTGAGCGCCATCTACTGGATACAAGTCCTGAGTCAGGTATCAGTCACTGAAACAAAAATATGTGAACCCCCCCAGAACTGCGTTCTGAACCCCTGGCACTGATATGTGGAGGCGGCGCCACTCCGTATCTGTCACATATATGGATACAATGTATCAGATGGCGGGTTCAGACCCCCAATCTGCAGCACTGAAACCCCAAAGAGCGCTGGACCCTCGGCATGGCCTCCCAGAATGAGTGCAGACTCCATCCCTTAAGGAAAATAAGTTGTGACTCCCCCAAATACAGACATCAGACTCCCTAAACTGTCCCCTACATAAAGACCCCTCCCTGCTGTGCAGCCCCCCATGTTTCTGCTCTCTCAGGCGCTTCTATAGACCCTGTCAGTGTTTGTGTCAATCAGGGAATGGAGAGTTCGGGAGGATTCTCAGGGATTTTTGGCCCTTTTGTCTGAAATTTCACCTTTCCCGGACATTCGGATGAGATTAGCAGGGACAGGATTATTCAGGGATCCGCTAGATCCTCCAGACATCAATCACTTACTGGATTCCTCCACTGGAGATTCTCTATGTGGGAAAATGTCAGGAATGTCAATGTGAGGGTCCAGGGCGCGGTGTGAGCGGGTCCAGCTGCCCCATGTCAGGTGAGGAGGACACTAGAAAGGCCGCCCTCCTGCAGAGAAGCCCACTGGCCCTGTGCTTAGCCCCCCGCTGATAACTAGCCAGCTCTGACCAGGCAGGCCAAAGGCTAAGGCAGGACTGTGATTGTAATACCTGCGGGGAGCATCAATGGCCGCCCTCCTCCAACTGCTGAGAGCCGCTAAATAGAGGGTCCCGCACAATGGACCCCCCAGGGGAAGAGAATGGAGGGCAGACAATGGAGCGGCAGGTAGTAATGGCTCCATGAATGACCTGTCACCTATCAAAGGGGAGGAGGACTCCAGCCACAGCCTGCAAGACGCAGCACGGAGAATGTACATTACCTATGTTATATGAGTATAAAGCGTAGACATCACCATCATAAATATAGAGATATATACACAGCCAATATAACCTGGGTATATACTGTATATAATTATATATGTACAGCCAGTATAACCTGGGTATATACTGTATATAATTCTATATGTACAGCCGGTATAACCTGGGTATATACTGTATATAATTATATATGTACAGCCGGTATAACCTGGGTATATACTGTATATAATTCTATATGTACAGCCGGTATAACCTGGGTATATACTGTATATAATTATATATGTACAGCCGGTATAACCTGGGTATATACTGTATATAATTCTATATGTACAGCCGGTATAACCTGGGTATATACTGTATATAATTATATATGTACAGCCTGTATAACCTGGATATATACTGTATATAATTCTATATGTACAGCCGGTATAACCTGGATATATACTGTATATAATATATATGTACAGCCGGTATAACCTGGGTATATACTGTATATAATTCTATATGTACAGCCGGTATAACCTGGGTATATACTGTATATAATTATATATGTACAGCCGGTATAACCTGGGTATATATTGTATATAATTATATATATGTACAGCCGGTATAACCTGGGTATATACTGTATATAATTATATATGTACAGCCTGTATAACCTGGATATATACTGTATATAATTCTATATGTACAGCCGGTATAACCTGGGTATATACTGTATATAATATATATGTACAGCCGGTATAACCTGGGTATATACTGTATATAATTCTATATGTACAGCCGGTATAACCTGGGTATATACTGTATATAATTATATATGTACAGCCGGTATAACCTGGGTATATATTGTATATAATTATATATATGTACAGCCGGTATAACCTGGGTATATACTGTATATAATTATATATGTACAGCCGGTATAACCTGGGTATATACTGTATATAATTCTATATGTACAGCCGGTATAACCTGGGTATATACTGTATATAATTATATATGTACAGCCGGTATAACCTGGGTATATATTGTATATAATTGTATATGCACAGCCGGTATAACCTGGGTATATACTGTATATAATTATATATGTACAGCCGGCATAACCTGGGTATATACTGTATATAATTATATATGCACAGCCGGTATAACCTGGGTATATATTGTATATAATTGTATATGCACAGCCGGTATAACCTGGGTATATACTGTATATAATTATATATGTACAGCCGGCATAACCTGGGTATATACTGTATATAATTATATATGCACAGCCGGTATAACCTGGGTATATATTGTATATAATTGTATATGCACAGCCGGTATAACCTGGGTATATACTGTATATAATTATATATGTACAGCCGGTCTAACCTGGGTATATACTGTATATAATTATATATGTACAGTCGGTATAACCTGGATATATACTGTATATAATTATATATGTACAGCCGGTATAACCTGGGTATATACTGTATATAATATATATGTACAGCCGGTATAACCTGGGTATATACTGTATATAATTATATATGTACAGCCGGTATAACCTGGGTATATACTGTATATAATTATATATGTACAGCCGGTATAACCTGGGTATATGCTGTATATAATATATATGTACAGCCAGTATAACCTGGGTATATACTGTATATAATTATATATGTACAGCCGGTATAACCTGGGTATATACTGTATAAAATTATATATGTACAGCCGGTATAACCTGGGTATATACTGTATATAATTCTATATGTACAGCCTGTATAACCTGGATATATACTGTATATAATTATATATGTACAGCCGGTATAACCTGGGTATATACTGTATATAATTATATATGTACAGCCGGTATAACCTGGGTATATATTGTATATAATTATATATGCACAGCCGGTATAACCTGGGTATATACTGTATATAATTCTATATGTACAGCCGGTATAACCTGGGTATATACTGTATATAATTATATATACACAGCCAATATAACCTGGGTATATACTGTATATAATATATATGTACAGCCAGTATAACCTGGGTATATACTGTATATAATTCTATATGTACAGCCGGTATAACCTGGGTATATACTGTATATAATTATATATGTACAGCTGGTATAACCTGGGTATGTACTGTATATAATTATATATGTACAGCCGGTATAACCTGGGTATATACTGTATATAATTATATATGTACAGCCGGTATAACCTGGGTATCTCCTGTATATAATTATATATGTACAGCTGGTATATCCTGGGTATATACTGTATATAATTATATATGTACAGCCGGTATAACCTGGGTATATACTGTATATAATTATATATGTACAGCCGGTATAACCTGGGTATATACTGTATATAATTATATATGTACAGCTGGTATAACCTGGGTATCTCCTGTATATAATTCTATATGTACAGCCGGTATAACCTGGGTATCTCCTGTATATAATTATATATGTACAGCTGGTATATCCTGGGTATATACTGTATATAATTATATATGTACAGCCGGTATAACCTGGGTATATACTGTATATAATTATATATGTACAGCCGGTATAACCTGGGTATATACTGTATATAATTATATATGTACAGCTGGTATAACCTGGGTATCTCCTGTATATAATTCTATATGTACAGCCGGTATAACCTGGGTATATACTGTATATAATTATATATGTACAGCCGGTATAACCTGGGTATATACTGTATATAATTATATATGTACAGCCGGTATAACCTGGGTATATACTGTATATAATTATATATGTACAGCCGGTATATCCTGGGGATCTTTTGATATACATTTATACACTTGAGGGGCTCTTGTTCAGTTTGGGGTACCTGTTTGTGTGACTGGTTGCAGTCAGTGATGGTCTCGATGCTTCGCTCAGTCATATTCTGCTTTCTCTCAGGTATTTTCTCCTCCCCTTAAAATTTTGGCAGAGGTGAGCAGCAGATCCAGAACACGGTGTACACAATCACTGTCATCTGCATTAGTCACAAAGCAATTCATCAAAGTCCTGCGCCACGTGCAGTGCCAGGTGTGATGAGGGCGCACCCACTCCTGCACCACAACATCTCCAAAAAGTGAGTTACTCAGAAATCACTGCAAGATTATAATTATAGGAAACAGTCAGCAAACACTGAGAGACTGACAACGCAAAATCATGGCCGCAAAATAGCGCCGCGTATACAAACCCGGCTCCCATTAAAATCAATGGGAGCGTATACGGCCCGCAAAGTCTCACACGACGTATAGGTGCTACATCACGCGGCACGTTACTCCATGTGAACTTACGCTTAGGGTCTCCACCTGCTGACATTTCCCTAATCTGTTCATAAAACACAGTCAGACCCCCAACGGGGATAGACTGGGATCCTGCTGTGTGTCCATCAATACAGAAGTTATATAGAAGAATATATATATATATATATATATATATATATATATATATATATATATATATATATTACACCTCATTCTGCATTCAGTAACATATAGCACAGTATGACTTGTATCCAGACTACAGGTGTAACATCTGTGGTAAATGTACTGCTATATACCATACACAGCCTGTATATACCTCCATGTCCTGCCGTATCTCATCTTGTATCCAGACTACAGGCGCATACCTCCCAACTTTTGAAGAACTGAAAGAGGGACAAAATGTGCAGTGCGCGTAGTGTGCCGCGGCAAATTTAGCCCCGCCCACTTTTGTGTTGACTCCGCCCACTCGTTAATTTTTCATGTGCCCGCACACAGTATAATCCTCCTACAGTCACCCGTAAATTATATGTCCCCCCTCTATCTCTCCCCCAGTTTCATGTCCCCTCCATCTCTGCCCCCAGATTCATGTCCCCTCTATCTCTGCCCCCAGATTCATGTCCCCTCCATCTCTGCCCCCAGATTCATGTCCCCTCCATCTCTGCCCCCAGATTCATGTCCCCTCTATCTCTGCCCCCAGATTCATGTCCCCTCCATCTCTGCCCCCAGATTCATGTCCCCTCCATCTCTGCCCCCAGATTCACGTCCCCCATCTCTGCCCCCAGATTCATGTCCTCTCCATCTCTGCCCCCAGATTCATGTCCCCTCCATTTCTGCCCCCAGATTCATGTCCCCTCCATCTCTGCCCCCAGTTTCATGTCCCTCCATCTCTGCCCCCAGATTCATGTCCCCTCCATCTCTGCCCCCAGATTCATGTCCCCTCCATCTCTGCCCCCAGATTCATGTCCCCTCCATCTCTGCCCCCAGATTCATGTCCCCTCCATCTCTGCCCTCAGATTCATGTCCCCTCCATCTCTGCCCCCAGATTCATGTCCCCTCCATCTCTGCCCCTAGATTCATGTCCCCACATCTCTGCCCCCAGTGTCATGCCGTCCTCTCCTTCATCTGCCCCCAGATTCACGTTCCACCTCCACATTAAACTTACCTTCTCCTCCGCTCCCTCGCCGCTGCCCGCCTCTCTCCCTGACACATGCGGCTGAAGCTGCTCGCGTGCTCGCTTCGCCGCTGCGTCTCTCTCTCGCTGACACATGCGGCTGAAGCGAGGAGCTGACCTGTGTCAGCTCCTCGCTTCGCCGCTGCCGCCGGCTCCTGGCTTGTACATTGCGTCTACAAGCCAGGAGCCGGCGGCAGCGGCGAAGCGAGGAGCTGACACAGGTCAGCTCCTCGCTTCAGCCGCATGTGTCAGCGAGAGACGCAGCGGTGAAGCGAGCACGCGAGCAGCTTCAGCCGCATGTGTCAGGGAGAGAGGCGGGCAGCGGCGAAGCGAGGAGCTGATCTGTGTCAGCTCCTTGCTTCAGCCGCGTATGTGTTCAACTCAGATCGGCGTCCTCTGGACGCCGATCTGAGTTGAAATCGGGACATACCTCCCTCCAACCGGGACCGCGGGACATGTCACCCAAATCGTGACTGTCCCGCGGAAATCGGGACGGTTGGGAGTGTGTGATCGGTGCACACGTATGTGATATGTTGTGCAGTCAGGTGTATTTGTGTGTGCGATCGGTGCACACGTATGTGATATGTTGTGCAGTCAGGTGTATTTGTGTGTGCGATCGGTGCACACGTATGTGATATGTTGTGCAGTCAGGTGTATTTGTGTGTGCGATCGGTGCACACGTATGTGATATGTTGTGCAGTCAGGTGTATTTGTGTGTGCGATCGGTGCACACGTATGTGATATGTTGTGCAGTCAGGTGTATTTGTGTGTGCGATCAGTGCACACGTATGTGATATGTTGTGCAGTCAGGTGTATTTGTGTGTGTGATCGGTGCACACGTATGTGATATGTTGTGCAGTCAGGTGTATTTGTGTGTGTGATCGGCGCACACGTATGTGATATGTTATGCAGTCAGGTGTATTTGTGTGTGTGATCGGCGCACACGTATGTGATATGTTATGCAGTCAGGTGTATTTGTGTGTGTGATCGGCGCACACGTATGTGATATGTTGTGCAGTCAGGTGTATTTGTGTGTGTGATCGGTGCACATGTATGTGATATGTTGTGCAGTCAGATGTATTTGTGTGTGCGATCGGTGCACACGTATGTGATATGTTGTGCAGTCAGATGTATTTGTGTGTGCGATCGGTGCACACGTATGTGATATGTTGTGCAGTCAGATGTATTTGTGTGTGCGATCGGTGCACATGTATGTGATATGTTGTGCAGTCAGGTGTATTTGTGTGTGCGATCGGTGCACACGTATGTGATATGTTGTGCAGTCAGGTGTATTTGTGTGTGTGATCGGCGCACACGTATGTGATATGTTATGCAGTCAGGTGTATTTGTGTGTGTGATCGGTGCACACGTATGTGATATGTTGTGCAGTCAGGTGTATTTGTGTGCGCGATCGGTGCACACGTATGTGATATGTTGTGCAGTCAGGTGTATTTGTGTGTGTGATCGGCGCACACGTATGTGATATGTTGTGCAGTCAGGTGTATTTGTGTGTGTGATCGGTGCACATGTATGTGATATGTTGTGCACTAGGAAGTAACGCTGGTTCATGTGACGGGGCCGTTAGTCTAGACGCCGGGCTCCTGGGCTCATTCTTGGCGATTCCTCCTCTTGAAGATTTTCACTGATTTCGTTGCCTGATATAATTGTATAACATACGAGATTCCTTCTCCCTCCCTTTCCACATACAATCACACCCAACATCAGACATTACAATGTAGCCTGGCCCGTGACGTGTGTACCGTACATGATGGATGGCCGTGCAGATAACATGGAGGCCGCCACTGATGGATATGTTATTGGCAATTATTTCCAGTACGCAGGGCGGGGGAGGGGGCTACACAGGGCAAACACAAAACCTAATACATTGCACTCGGCTTCCAATGATACATGTGACATGTGAACACACGTGACCCTGCACCTGCTGTCATACAGGAATGTTCCTGCAGAGATCTGGAGCCTGAAATATTTATGTAGATAATGGTGCATACCCCGGGAGGTGCAGTGAGCGCCCCAAAACTCCAGCACAGCGGGGTTCACACCCTGAGAGGAGGATGCTGAGCGCTGATTGTATGTCTCCATATCTGTGGCCAGGGGCGTAACTACCATAGAGGCAGCGGAGGCGGCTGCCACAGGGCCCAGGCCATTAGGGGGCCCGATGACAGCCGCTACCACTGCGTTTTTTGGTTGTTTTTTTTAAAATGACCATTCGGGCCCTATTTACTTGCCGATCCTGGACATAATACTGTGTGCAGGGGCCACTATGGGGGATAATACTGTGTGCAGGGGCCACTATGGGGGATAATACTGTGTGCAGGGGCCACTATGGGACATAATACTGTGTGCAGTGACCACTATGGAGCATAATACTGTGTGCAGGGGCCACTATGGGACATAATACTGTGTGCAGGGGCCACTATGGGACATAATACTGTGTGCAGGGGCCACTATGGGGGATAATACTGTGTGCAGGGGCCACTATGGGACATAATACTGTGTGCAGGGGCCACTATGGGACATAATACTGTGTGCAGGGGCCACTATGGGACATAATACTGTGTGCAGGGGCCACTATGGGACATAATACTGTGTGCAGGGGTCACTATGGGACATAATACTGTGTGCAGGGGTCACTATGGGACATAATACTGTGTGCAGGGGCCACTATGGGGGATAATACTGTGTGCAGGGGCCACTATGGGGACATAATACTGCGTGCAGGGGCCACTATGGGACATAATAATGTGTGCAGGGGCCACTATGGGGGATAATACTGTGTGCAGGGGCCACTATGGGACATAATACTGTGTGCAGGGGCCACTATGGGGGATAATACTGTGTGCAGGGGCCACTATGGGACATAATACTGTGTGCAGGGGCCACTATGGGACATAATACTGTGTGCAGGGGCCACTATGGGACATAATACTGTGTGCAGGGGCCACTATGAGACATAATACTGTGTGCAGGGGCCACCATAGGACATAATACTGTGTACAGGGGCCACTATGGGACATAATACTGTGTTCAGGGGCCACTATGGAGGATAATACTGTGTGCAGGGGCCACTATGGGGCATAATACTGTGTGCAGGGGCCACTATGGGACATAATACTGTGTGCAGGGGCCACTATGGGACATAATACTGTGTGCAGGGGCCACTATGGGACATAATACTGTGTGCAGGGGCCACTATGGGGGATAATACTGTGTGCAGGGGCCACTATAGGACATAATACTGTGTTCAGGGGCCACTATGGAGGATAATACTGTGTGCAGGGGCCAGTATGGGGCATAATACTGTGTGCAGGGGCCACTATAGGGGATAATACTGTGTGCAGGGGCCATTATGGGACATAATACTGTGTGCAGGGGCCACTATGGGACATAATACTGTGTGCAGGGGCCACTATAGGACATAATACTGTGTTCAGGGGCCACTATGGAGGATAATACTGTGTGCAGGGGCCACTATGGGGCATAATACTGTGTGCAGGGGCCACTATAGGACATAATACTGTGTTCAGGGGCCACTATAGGACATAATACTGTGTTCAGGGGCCACTATGGAGGATAATACTGTGTGCAGGGGCCACCATGGGGCATAATACTGTGTGCAGGGGCCACTATGGGACATAATACTGTGTGCAGGGGCCACTATGGGACATAATACTGTGTGCAGGGGTCACTATGGGACATAATACTGTGTGCAGGGACCACTATGGGACATAATACTTTGTGCAGGGGCCACTATGGGATATAATACTGTGTGCAGGGGCCACTATGGAGGATAATACTGTGTGCAGGGGCCACTATGGGACATAATACTGTGTGCAGGGGCCACTATGGGACATAATACTGTGTTCAGGGGCCACTATGGAGGATAATACTGTGTGCAGGGGCCACTATGGGACATAATACTGTGTGCAGGGGCCACTATGGGACATAATACTGTGTGCAGGGGCCACTATGGGACATAATACTGTGTGCAGGGGTCACTATGGGACATAATACTGTGTGCAGGGACCACTATGGGACATAATACTTTGTGCAGGGGCCACTATGGGATATAATACTGTGTACAGGGGCCACTATGGGAAATAATACTGTGTGCAGGGGCCACTATGGGGCATAATACTGTGTGCAGGGGCCACTATGGGACATAATACTTTGTGCAGGGGCCACTATGGGACATAATACTGTGTGCAGGGGCCACTATGGGACATAATACTGTGTGCAGGGGCCACTATGGGGTATAATACTGTGTGCAGG